>NC_056732.1:147424661-147449661 GCF_019279795.1 Protopterus annectens
TTAGTCCTGTGCATACCCTGGGACTGAGGCCTGGGTGTTCTGCTGGTTCTGGGTTTGGCCTGAAAGAGGCAGAAAAGGACCAATTCATAGAAGGCCAGGAGGCTGTACTTGTAGGAAATCTTTAACAGTTTGCATAGATTTAGCTTTTTCCTCCATGTTTTTAAGAACTTCTGCTTTGTTGCCAAACAGGCAGTCCTGATTTAAGGGAGCATCCAGCAATTTAGCTTTAACATGATCTGGCAAGCATTGCTTAAGACATGCATGCCTTCCAAGTACAGACCCAGTGATAGCAGCCCTGCAAGATGCCTCTAGTGAATCAAAACCACACTAGAAAGTATGTTTTCCAACCTGTTCAGCAGAATACATTAAATCCTGTAAATCCTTATTTTCAGCACAGTCAGGAATCACTTTCTGTTTAAGCAATCCAATAATATGTTGCTGATACTTTAACATATGAAACTGGCAGTTTAAGGCCCCAATGGCCAAGGTTGCAGAAGTGTATACCTTCTTACCCCATCTAGCCAGCGCCCTGGGGTCTCTATCGGAAGGGGTAGAGATTTTTGGCAGTAGTAGCCTTAATGCCCTTGGGTCCCTGTGAAATGCGTCAGGATCCGCAGTAGGATTTTTAAAAAGTAACTTATGCGAGTCAGGAACCCTGTAATATCTATCAGGTTTTCTGGGAGCAGGAAGAAGAGTGTCAGGGGCCAAGCTAGATTCTGAAAAGGCATAATCAATGTCTAGTGCAGGAGGGATAGCTAAAGGCCTGTGTTGAGGCAGGAGTAAGAAATCCCCAAGCCTCTTTTTAGAATCAGAGTAATCCTGGCTTTCCAGTGAAAATGATCCCTAAGAGTATGCAAGGTTTCACCAAAAGTGAAATCCTCTTGGGGGGGGGGAGCAGAGGGAATACAGTCCTCTGCATCAGAATCCTCATAAGTAGATAAGGGTAAATCCTGGTCACCGGAGGAAACAAAAATTTCAGAATCCTGGTCAGAAGTATAAGCAAATTCAGTCCTAGCTCTCAGAAGGGGAAGGTTGGCTTCCCCTGATTAAAGTAATAGGTCTTCAGCCATTCTTATTTGTTTAGGCACAGAGGCCTGACCATGCGGTCTTGGCATCGGTTTGAGGCATGGTTCGAGTTTTAGGCCTTGAAGAAGATGGCATCAGTTTAATATGCAAGTCAGTAGGCCTGAATACACCCTCAGAAGCCAGTGCCTGCACAGCGGCTCCAGACCCATCCAAGGTAGAGACATCCACAGGCTCCACAGTTGAAGCACCTCACGGCATTCTGAATGGGTCTCAGTACAGGCCTACGAATCTGAAGTAGTGGGTATCAGGGGCGGCAAAAGCACCTCACTGAGTACTGGCGACTGGCTTAGAAGCATAGTCAGCTTTGGACCTATGCAGCCTGTCTGTCTTTCTTTGCATTTTTTCAGAATGTCGGTAGTCAGATGGCTTAACGAAGACATATCTGGATAATTGAACCGAGTACCAAAATATTTAGAAGTGTAAATACAGACGACGGATAGTTCGTTGCTTAAACAAGGCACAAAACAGACAGCGAGGTACATCACGGTCAGGGCCTAGGCAAGGAATACAGTACGAATTAAAATCTTTGAGGTATTTGCTTTCCACAGGAAATACAATTATTGACTTTTACTGACATTGGTTTAGAGCAAGAAAAAAAAGTTTCCCCAACGTGGTACTTAGCTTTAGATGAAGGCTTCGGTTCTGAAACTCGAAAATGAAAATTTCAGGAGTCATCCGACCGGCACTTGTGAACTGCTTAGGGCACCGCACAGCAAGAAAGACTGATGTAATGGCATCAGCTGCATGCTTTAGACCCCCCCCCCCCGACTACCTGACGTCACAGAAGATGAGACTGCAACCGACGCAGGACCCAAGACTTTGATAATCAGGCCGACTGAGGGCTACTGCAAGCAGATAACCCAAATGTGATGACTGCAACAGTGAAACACAAAGAACATCTTCACATTACATAGGGCTGGCAGTATGAACATGTGTGCCTACATAAGTGTTTTGTACACAAAGTGCATTGGCAGCAAGATATTTAATATTTGTTTACCATGAAAGGCGGACTTGGATACAACAGCCAATTTTCAGTGGAGGCCCGAGGAGAAATGCTCCAGATGCATGTCTTTGGAATGTGGGAGGAAACCCGCATGAATGCAGAGAGGACATGCAGGCTCCACACAGAAGGCACACCAGCTGATAATCGAACCAGAGAACTTCTGACAATGCAAACCACTGCACCATCCAAATGGAACACTGATTACACACAGTACTCTAAAGGTGTGTAATAAGCATTCTTTGTCTACCTTCCCAAGACAGTTCACAATACGAGGCCAACCTGTCCTTGTACAAACCTGTTGTGACTTTCACTGTGGGTATTGCCTCTAATCTATATGGTAGCCTATGGTGATGACATACAGCCTTCTTGTGCCTACATATGTACATACGCCCACTGTATTAGGCTTGGCCTGTGTCATAGGTATTCCCCAAGATGACTACCTTACCCAATACCAGGGGTCTGCAACATGTGGCTCTTCCACCTCTCTGCAGTGGCTCCCTGTAGCTTTGAAAAATAATGGCCACTCTACTGCACAACACACACAATCTCTGAGAGATAGAGTGATCCCCTGGCAGCAGCATCTCATGAAAGGTTTCCATACCTCTCAAAGTCTTACCACAAGAAATCTGGACAGAGCCACAAATAAAGTGCAACAAAGGAACAAAAATAGGGACGGACTTTAAATATTGCTCTTATAAACCTGCTAGAATAACATGGTTTATGTTAACATGCATTTTTCAGTGTTACCTCTCAACTGCACAGATTTTTGCAGAATGTCCTGACTTGCCTCATATTTTTGATCCGTTTCTCATAAAATTGTGTTTTTCTGGCAAATCATTGAGGACTGAAGTCAGGAAAAAAAACATTTTGCATTTCAGATTTCATACCCTTCAGAAAATTCATGCTAATGCAACATTTGTTATTCTATCAACTTTAAGTTTCTAAGAGCAATATTTGAAGTGTTGCGATTTTTGGGCCTTTGTGCCCCCATTATTTATGCCTTTGTCCAGATTTCTTGTTCTAAGAGGTTGAGAGATGACACAGAGATTGAGCAATCCCAACAAAGGAACAAAAATAGGGACAGATTTTAATTATAGCTCTTATAAACGCAGTTTTTATATTTAGTATAATAACGATATATAAAATTGTATACACTGTGCTATCTTCATTTTAGTTGTGAAATACATTTTGTGGCTCCTGGTGAATTTTATTTGGTGGGAGAGGGGCCAAAAATGGCTCTGATAGTGAAGGTTGCAGACCCCTGCTCTATACATAACTTGTTGATCCTGACATATTGTATGAGTCCTGTGGGTAAAAATGTGCAGCATGAATTTATTTATTAGCATTTGTTTACCAGGAAAGTACAAATGAGTAGTGCCCTTTTTCAATGGTGGCCCAGGGGAAAAAAGCTCCATTATACAAAGATCATGGAAGTCATTTTCATTGTTACATTATTTATAGTCAGTGTCATTCTTGAGCAACAGTTACATTTGTTTAGACATTCCTGACATCAGTTGCATCATTTACACTTTTGATTAAAAAAAAGTTACATGGTTTGTATATGAACATTTTTAAATAGAGTTGTATATACAGTGCAATTTCATCAGTATGCATAAATTGTCAGGTTTTACATAATATTTATTACTATAAAGACTTGTTCAAAATCTAGGGCACAGCAAGAAAAGAGAAGTTAGAGCAACTCAAACCCCAACCTAACTCTTGACCTTCACTACACTTACCCATGTACTCCCTGACCGGTACAGCTACTGCACTAGTGTACTTTGCCTGGTTGAATCCTCTCTCTAAACTACTAACCCCTGAGCTTGTTCACCTACACTATCTACTACAGCAAATACCAAGTTAGTCTCTAATCTCTAACCCCACTGTCTGAGCTCCCCAATCTGAACTGTATTTTACAATCATAGTGTGCATCAATAACCTCTACTGTAGCTCGATTTTTGAATGTATAAAGGAGATGAGATGATAGAGGAGCATGTAGTTGTGATAATAGTACATTAAATTATAGACAGCAGAGCTGTATAGCATGTACTCCTATACTTTATTAGGTACCAGTTTAACCAGAGCTGGTGCAGGTGCAGAACCTTTTATCTGTCAGTTGTTGCTTCAGTTGCCATTTAATGTTTTTCAGGTTCCAGTGTTCTTAAGTGGAGTGGGATGGTATTCCAGCTGTTAGAGGCAGTCTGAATACAGGGAGTATCCTGCATTATTAGGATTAGTTATGGAGGGTAAAGATTTATCAGTGGAGTGTAGAGGCCTGTTAGATTAAGGTTGGAGTGAAGAGATGGGAATTTTTCAGGGTTGTGCAGTAGTCTGATGGTTGTAAATAAATTTAGTTTGAGCCAGTTTAGTTGTTTTACAAAGAGGCACTGATGTGATCAATATTGTTTGTATCTCCAAATTTGTCTACTTTACTATAGCATTGTTCTAGTTTGGCTGATAGAAAGGATTTGAGATTGGTTAGGATACGAGAGGCATATAATAGGTTGAGGAGAAGAAATTAAGTATCTATTTTGTCTGGCAGAGTAAGTGAGGTAATGTTTAATGCTCTTGAGGCAGCCTAGCTTTTGGTGTGTGTGTTTTTTTTTATGGCTTGCTGAAGGCAGAGATCAAATTTCATTTCAAGTAGTCTTTTATAATCATACTTGGTAGTTTGGTGTGGGATACCAGTTTTATGTTGGTCTTGGAAGACTATATTAAAGGTAGTTTTGGGGAAGACAGAGTTGGGTTTTAACCTTAGTTTCATTTTTTGGATTTGGGAAGAGGTGTTAGTTGTCGAGCCAAGCTTCAAAGGAGGAGATGGATTTTTGGGTGACTGGAGCACGAGTAGTGTTCTAGCAGCATGTATTGGGGTGGAGTCACTGGCATATTTTACTATGGTGGCCTCTTTGGCTGCTATGTTTAGGTCATTGATAAATAAGTTAAACGGTAGTGGTCCTTGGATGGAGCCTTGTGGGACTAACAGATATAGGAAGGTAAAAGGACAAATGATCTTGCCATTTCACTGCTTTGGACCTATTAGTGAGGTAACTAAGAAACAAGTGAAGAGGTTTATAGCCCATAAAATGAGTTATCAAATACTCCTAAATAAACTATGTTGAATGCCTTGGACAGATCCAGAAATAGGACTAAAGTTGGAAGACCTGAATTTCTGTTGTGGTTTATTATATTTGTGAACCTCAGAAGGGTAGCGACTGTACTGTGACTGGGTCTGAAAAGCTGCGAGGGAGAGAGGACATTATGATAAGTAATATGTATAGTAAGTTGACAGTGAATACAACTTTCCAAAAATTTGGATAAGGATGAGAAAGCAATGATTGGTCTATAGTTTGTGAGCTCAGTTGATGAGCCACATTTATGGAAGAGTATTATATAGGATTTTTTTTTTCATCAAGGTGGACACATTTTTTCTTGGATAGAACAGTTTATTAGAACCTAGATGAGATATTCAAGGCTGTCTGCAGTGAGTTTGAGATAGTCAGAAGGAAGATGGCCAAGGGTAGTGGCTGGTGTCTTAAGAGTGTGTAGGTATGTTTTAATTGTAGATGTTGGCACTGGAGTGAGGCTGATGGTCAGTTGTGGCTTCAATGATTGAGGTGGGATGGCTGGCTTAGTATTGTTTTGTAAGAAATGTGTATACTGAACCTAGTCAGCCACTGTACCTAGACAGCACATGCATGTAAGTTACTGATCACACAAGAGATCAGTGCCATTGTGTAGTCAGTGTGACTAAGCTTGAATGGAGATGCATATTGTGTGTCAAAAGTAACAAGTCAGTAAGCATATGACAAATGTGGTATATGTACAAGTTACAGCTCCTGCTGTGCATATGTATAACAAATGACTTGAACATGAGACATGGAATCCAAAGTTGAAGCAGCTTGCAAACCATGAGCCACAGTTAGAAGTGGAGTAATATCCTGGAGTGAACTCAAACAGGTCAGCAGTTACTTGAAGTTACTTAAATTAGTTTCAAATTATTTTTAGCATTCAGGGTGTTCAAAATAATTTAATATGTTCAAAATGTAATAGATAGCAGCATAATATTTAGTGTTAATAATCTCTGGTGTTTAAAATGTTCAAAAGGCTAAAATGTCCAAATTTTTTCACAATGTCCAACCTTTTTGCAGTAATTAAGGCTTTTTGCATTGTCTAGTGTTTGAGGCATTTGCAGTGTTAAAGCATTTGCAGTCATGTTGTTGTGCACATGAGCAAAATTACGAGTATCAGGGTCTATAATTATGTTTAAAAGAACTTTGTTATTATGGCAGAGGGATTTCACTGACCTGAACCACAGGTGTTTAATAATAATATTGGTGAGTGTTTCAGCAAGAATATAGGTTCATAGGTAGGTACTAGGCTATCTGCCCGAAGGCATTTATAAGCCTAGCCAGAATGTGTTGGCCTTCGCTGCCCCCTTAGATTAGCTCCCTGTGCCTCTGTCCAGCAGAGCCACTAAAGTGATATCAAAGGTAAACTTTCTCATCCACTCGTCAAGGTTTCTGTTGAAGGTTAGCGAGGAGCTCTGCCTAATGTAGATTGGAATCTTGTTCCAAAGCATGGGAAGTCTCTGGGACAGGAATCTATCCCTCCAGCATGTCTTATTTATTGTTGTGGTGAGGTTTAGATCCCTAGAGCATGTGGCTTGAGGAGGATAAGGTTTTCTTTAGGTGGAAAATGTCCATCAATTCTGGGTTGGACATGGCCTTGTATGTCAGAGAGATCACCTCAGAGTAAGCGGTATGCAACAGAGTACAGCTGGAGTTTCTTCCGTCGAGCTGCTTAGGGCATCTATTTGAGGCCAGTGATCCTCTTGGTGAGGTACTTCTGTGGTCTTTCCAGCTGCTGCAGGTGTCTTGTAAGGTACATCCCAAAATGGGCGGTGTAATCTATGATGGGTCTGATGAGTAGAGGGGCACAATGACCTCTTTTGATCTGGATGCGAACCCTTTTGTGATTAGGTGGGCCACATAGGATTTTCTAACCACTTTGGCAATGTGATTATCAAACGAGAGGTTACTATCTACTTGGGTCCCCAGATCCCTTATTACATTTTCCATATTTAGGGGACTACCACCTATGTGGTAGTTTGTGGGTACTTGTTTTTTCTAAAGGGGATGACTATGCACTTTTTGGCATTTAGCTTGAGGCCATGATTTTGAACCAGATATCCATCTCAGTGAGACCCTTTTGGAGGATGTCTGTCAGTCGGAGAGTCAATTATAGCCCCTAGTTTGCAGTAGTCTGCAAACTTGGTCATCCATAGTCCTCCTCTGCTTGTCTGTACCTCTGAGAAGTATATGCTGAACAGGAGGGGTCCTAGGACTGAGCCCTGGGGAACGCCACTTCTAACCGGTTTAGAGTTTGACCTAGCTCCTGCAACTCTCACCATGTGGGTTCTATCCGTGAGCCTGTTGGCAACCCATCTTGTGACATAGCGGTTTATGTTCAGGCTGGTGAACTTGTCTATAATACCAGAATGGAGAGTGGTGTTTAAGGCCTTTGAGAGGTCTAGGTAGGCTGTGTACACCACCTTTCCCTCGTCTATAGCCTTGGTAACTGTCTCAAAGTCGTCCACCAGGTTTAAGAGGCATAATCTGCCCTTAAAGCTGAACTGGGTAGGATCCAGTGTTTGGAGGTTCCCAATATCTCTGTTAATGAGTTCCATGATGATGTGCTCCATAGCCTTGCAGACTAAGCTAGTCAGGTTTATACGTGATAGTTCTCAGGATCTGTTGTGGCTCCATCTTTGTGGAGCAGAATAACAGTTGCTGTGTGCCACTCTATGGGTACATAGCCTGTGGAGAGGCTGGAGTTTGAACAGTGTTTAGGTGAGGGGTTAGTTCGTCTTTGAGCTAGTGTAGGACACAGCCTGGGACACCGTCCAGTCCCATTGATGCTGTGTTTTTGGCTTTGGAGAGGGCTGTTTTAACCCGAGTGTCTGATTTCAGGGGCTCTACATACTTCTGGTATGGTTATGGGCCCTTTTGAGAGGGTGAGGGAGGTGGAGTTTGCACTGAACTGGTCTGCCAAGATGCTGGCAAAATCAGCCAGTTCAGTATATTTTGTGCCATTCTGCACCAACTCCGAGCAGATCTGAGCATTCCCACTTAGATTCTTGACATAGCTAAAGAATGCCTTGTGGTTATTTTTGGAGTCCTTGGCAATTTTTCTTCAGAAGCTCGCCTTGGATGATTTTATGAGGGATTGTAGTTTCCTGCTGATACTGATCAGGGAGGTCTTCCCTTCTTGGGCTTTTACTCTTTTCTGTACTAGTTTCCTCCTCCTATTGTATAGCTTATTTATGGCAGGGTTCCACCAGACTGGTTTCCTTTTCTTGGAGAAGTGAGTCTTGGTTTTGCTTGGGATAGCATGATCCATGCATACTTGTAGGTGCCCATAGAATGCATTAGTAAATTATTTTGCAGCTTGGACAGCATTATCCTTTAGCATGGGGACTTTGAAACTTTCACCCTCATTCCTAAGTAACGTGAAGTTTGTTTTTGAAAGGTTTTTCATGGTGGTTTCCTTGTCCGGGGGTGGGGGCAGAATGTGGATATCCAAAGTGATTTGTTTATGGTCAGATCTAACCAGCAAGGGGTTGACCTCCGGTGTGGAACACCGGTCGCCCATGTTGGTGATGACCAGGTCCAGTATGTTGTCACCTCTGATGGGAGTGCTGACCAGTTGATTCAGGGCATTTGAGTTTATAAATTCTAGGAAATATTGGGCAAGTAGTACTTCAGTAGTTCTCCCAGTTAATGTTTTGGTAATTGAAATCACCCAATATTAGGGTGTTTGGTAGGACCTTCATGTTTCCCAATATTTCCAGAAATGCAGAATGGGAGTCCTGGGACATGGTGGGTGATCTGTAGCAAGCTACAATTTGAATTGCAGTTTTGCCCATTGTTAGTTGCACGTGGATTATCTCTGAAGCATCGTGCTGTGCCACTAACCTGGAGGTGTGGGTATCCTTGATGAATATGGATACGCCCCCACCTTTTGTATTTCGGTCTGGGTTCTGTGGCCGAAATGTATGGTACGAGTTGTAGCCTGGTAGTGCTGGGGTGCTCTCTGTAGCCTTAAACCAGGTTTCTGTTATTGCACATATATCGATTTTCTCCATACTGACGAGTGCCTCGAGTGTGCGCATTTTGAGGTTTAGACTTCTGGCGTTGAGTAGCACTACCCTCAGTTTTTTGTTACTTGCACTATTTACGGTGGTGGGTTTGTCTTTTGAGCCTTGCCTAAAAAAGGAACTATGGGGGGTGGCAAGAGCCTTGGCCAGTATTCGAAAGCCTAAGGGTGACTGGTGCAAGCAGTCTCTAGTGAAGCAGCATGGCTCATCAAGCATGTCATCCCAGGAGGACAGACACTGGATCCCCTTTGAATAACACCAGAAACTTAGCCAATTGTTGAAATTGATAATTTTTTCTTTATACCGTGGTATCATTCCTGGTGAGGGCAGGATGCTATTCAGGGTCAGGGTCATACTGGTTTGGGCTACGTGATCAGAGAGCTCTTCCATGTCTCTTTTCATGTAGTCCAGGGAGGTACGGCTCATGTCATTCTCACCAACATGGACAATGACAGTTATATTTGTACTTGTTCTGGAGTGACCCGAGTGCTTGTGTTATGTGGTGGATCCTGGCACCAGACAGGCAGCTAACAGTAACCTTCTCCTTATTCAGCCTAGTGAGTGGGACGTCAGTGTGCCTGACTAGAGTCACCTATTACTAGTATGTTATTTTGCCTTAAGGGCTGTGATTGCGTAGCACACTGGTTGTGAAGTATGTGTTTCATGGTTTGTGTTGGGGGGAGGGGTAGAAGTTGCTTGGATGTCTGCTTTGGAGGTCTCGGAGGCTCTAAAAAAAATCTGCAAAAGCAACAAAGTATGTTTTCATGCATTTGTGTGCGTTTTTTGCCGATGCTGGTTTAATGGGTCTGTGTGAGACTGGGGGTGTGATGCAAGTATTTCCCTTCTTCTCTTGACGGTCTGATCCAGTCTTGGGTTGAGAGAGCTTAGCCTCCAGTTTGGCTCTATAATTGCATCTCTCGCATGTAATAGTGTTTGGTGGTTGGAGGAGAGGGTTGTCTGTGTACATGAGGCAGTTGTAACATTGCCTCAAAATGCCCAGATTCACCAGTTGGAATGGAGAGTACACCTGAAACTGCCCTTTGGACATGCCTGGATAGGTACAGTGAACAGTTTTACTAAATGGCTGGTAAGGTCGAATAGAGCCTTGTCCTTCTGTACTGTATAGGGGGGGTCTAATGCTAGGGTTTATAAGTGCTTGCTATGAGTTTTGAGCAAGTGCCCGGCTGAGAAATGAATGGCTTGAGTGCTTAAGTTGAAAGTTTGTCCAGTTCCAAGTGACATTTTCGTACAGGCTGCATTTTCTGATAAAGCATGCACATTTATACTTCAATTTAGCTGGCTCAGAGGCCATTGAGTGGGAACATTCATTTGTGTATGCACCTGCCATGTATGCAGGGAAGGGAGAGAACTGCCATACTGTGATATAGGCTGAAAAGCTGGCCAAACCCAGAGTGCTTAAAAAAGAAGTTTTGTCTTACCATAACGTTCCATCTGTATTGTTGATCCTCGTTCAGTCATTACGTATGGGTATCGGTTCCGACCTCGGAACTGAGCCGGCCATCTTCCAAGCTCGCATCAGCTACAAACTCTCGAGCTAAACTCTTACCCAGAATTCCCCTCTCCCCGTTACCTCAGATTGAGTTTGCAAGTCAAAAGGTAGAGGCTACCTCTGGTCAAATGACCTAAAAGAACCGGATGGTGAGATCCACTAGAAGCCACAGGAGGGGGAAGGAGGGAGGGTCATAATGACTGAATGAGGATCAACAATACAGATGGAGCATTATGCTAAGACAACTTCTTTATCTGCTATGGTTAATCCTCGTTCATTCCTTACATATGGGACAGAGTCCCCAGCTACCTCTATTTCTGGGACGCTCTCATGGAAGGGCATTCCTGAGCACCATAGAACCAAAAGATGCTCTTCCCCTGGAGGCCAAATCCAATTTGTAATGATTGAAGGTATGAGGCGTAGCCCAAGTTGCAACCACACAGATGTCATGTAAAGAAGCTCTGGCATAGAAGGCAGCAGAAGTTGCCACCAACCTTGTTGAATGAGCCTTTATGGTAGCAGGCAATGGGATATTACATTGTGTATAAATGAAGGTCTTTCAACCATCTAGCCAATGTGACCTTAGCAACAGCAGATCCTAATCTAAGTCCAGAATAGGCCAAGAATAACTGGTCAGATTTACAAGAGGGCCTAGTCCTGTTCAAGTAGAAGTGAATTTGCCTGTGAATATGTAGGGTATGTAGGCAATACTCTCCTCTGTTTGAATGATTGGGAAAGAAAACTGGCAATTCAATGGTTTGATTAATGGACATTTCAGAGATCACTTTTGGTAGAAATGAAGGATCAGTTCTCAGACACTATCTCTATGAAAAATCAAGTATGGACTCTATGCATAAGGCTTGAAGCTCAGAGATACATCTGGCAGAAGTAATGGTGACCAAAAACAAGGTTTTCCTTGACAAATATTTGAGGTCGCAAGAAGCTGGTACAAAGGGTGGCATTGTCAGAGCTTGTAGAACTAATGACAGGTCCCATGGTTGAATAGGTTCTCTAAAAGGGGGCTTCAAATGATGCACACCTTTTAAGAATGTCTTGCATAATTTGTGACACAAGAGTCTTGGACACCCTCATGGAAATTACATATTGCAGCCAAATGAATTCTAATGGTAGAGGCAGACAGACCCAATTGAAATAGGTCAGCCAGATACTCTAGTATTATCAACACCGGTGCTGAGAAGGGATCTACTTGTTTTTCTTTCAGCCAACAGGTAAATCTTTTCCACTTGCTTAGGCAAGTAATTCTGGTGGAAGACTTATGAGATGCAATAAGAATGTCCCGTACTGGTAGAGAGATTATTCTGCCTGGCAATCAAGGGAATTGAAGAAGCCAAGCTGTGAGCTTCAGGCTGTCCAAACTGGGATGAATCAGGTTCTGTGGATGTGAGAAACTCCAGGGTTGGATGGAGAATCCATGGTTGATCTAGCAGGTGAGGCCAAAGGAAGGGGAACCAAATCTGACCAGGCCAATATAGTGCTATGAGGATCACCTTGTTCAACCGACGGGCTTTCTTCAGAAACTGGGGGATAGGTGGGAATGCATAAAGAAGACCCGAGGGCCAATCGTGGACTAGAGGGTCCCTGGGTGACTGTCCCGGAGGAGGAATCAGGGTGAAGTAGTTGCTGCATTGTAGTTGGTCGGGGATGCAAAGAGGTTGCAGCAAGGACAGCCCCAGCAGTGGAACATCTCCACTGCTATCAAGGGATTCAGGGACCACTCATGAGGTTGTAGAATGCACCTGCTGAGTCTGTCTGCTATCATGTTGGAACTCCCGGGAATGTGCGTTGCTAGAAGAAAACGGTTGGTAGCCATCGCCCATTGCCATATGCTCATGGCCTCTCAACAGAGAGGATAAGATTTGGTTCCACCTTGTTTGTTGATGTACCAGACCACAGCCATGTTGTCTGATTGTATTGCAATCATCCCAGACAGCAGCAGGGGATGGACTGCTGGCAACACCAGAAGCACCGCCCTCAGCTCTAGGACATTTATATGCAGTTGAGCCTCCAATTCAGACCAAGTGCCCTGGACTGTCCCTGACATAGCCCCCCACCCC
Source organism: Protopterus annectens (assembly GCF_019279795.1). Taxonomy (NCBI): domain Eukaryota; kingdom Metazoa; phylum Chordata; order Ceratodontiformes; family Protopteridae; genus Protopterus; species Protopterus annectens. The sequence goes on from NC_056732.1 coordinate 147,437,492, forward strand.
ATCAGGGAGGCATTCTTGGTCACTATAGTCTTGGGCTGCTGGGGGGAGAAGGGGTGAGACCATTGTGACTGGTTGTGGGTCATCCACCAATTTAAATCCTGTTTGCACCTGTGGGTTACTCTAATCTTGGCTGAGAGGATGCTGAAAAGGATATCACTGGGTGAGCAGTAGCCATTGAAGCCTCATAGGAGGCCTGGCCAGGGGGACAATGGTGATGGAGGCTGCCATGGAACCCAACAGCTGTAGGACAGAGTGAGCTGTGGATTTCTCCTTTGAAAGAATTGGGATCAGTTGTTGCTTTATCCTTAGAATTCTGTGCTCTGGAATGGATGCTCTGCAATTCTTTGTATCCAAGATGACCCCTATGAATTCTGTGGACTGAGATGGGGTGAGATTGGATTTTTGCCAGTTGATGACTATGCCTAGCCTTTGTGCAGCAAGGGGAGAGTATGCCAGGGCTTCTTCCAATAGATGTCTGGTGGGGGCAGAGATGAGCCATTTGTCTAGGTATGGAAACACCTGGAATCCCTGTAGTTGCAAGTGAGCTGACACGACTGCCATGCACTTTGTGAACACTCTGGGGCTGCAGAGAGTCCGAAGGGCAGTACTTTGAACTGGTAGTGACTGGCTCCTGCATGGAAGTGCAGAAATCTTCTTGATGGCCTGTCCACTTTTATGTGGTAGTACACATCTTGAAGACCTATCCAGCACATCCAATCATCTTTTTCCAAAAGCGGGAGGATAGACTGTATTGTGACCATCTGGAATTTTTGTACTCTTACAAACTTGTTCAATACACTGAGATCCAAAATTGATCTCCAGTCCCCGGTTTAATTTGGCACCAAAAATAGGCTCGAGTAGAATCCAGATCCTATCTGGTCTGAAGTGACTATTTGGATGACTCTTGGCAGCTTTTCTATCTCTAGTGCTGCTTCTTCCCTTTGAGTGGAACATTGGGAAGGTTTTTTTTTGAAGGGACAGGACAAAGATTGAAGGGGATATGATAACCTCTGGTTATAATCCTTTGTACCCAAGAATCAGTGGTGATGGCTAGCCAGGCAGACGGGTAAAAGGAGAAATGACCCCCAACCACCTCCAAAAGGAAAGGAGTTGGGCCGCTCTTCAGGGGCGCTGGTAGAATTAGCCAGGAAGAGAGTCCCTGGAACCCTGGTTATGTGGACCCCCTCTGCTCCGAAAGGGGCATCTTCCCTGCGAGTTTCCCCCTCTGCCTCTAGAGAAGAACTTGGCCTGTGTGTCACAGAAAGGACCCAGAGACTTCTTGAACCATATCTTCTCACTCCTTTGGTTTCGGGAGAAAGCACATTGAGGGGAATAACGGACACCTACAGCAGAAAGGGTCTTACCGTCCTGTTCACATCTGGCCAGTGTGCTTTTAACTTTGGGTCCAAACAACAAGGAAGCTTCTATGGGAGCATTAAGAAAGGAAGCCTTTAAAGGGTTCCGCAAAATTGCACAAGCACATCCAGGCTCGTCTCAAGAACACAGCTGAACCCGCTGCTGCTCCTGATTTGTGAGATCAGTCGCATGGAGGAGTTAGATATTGACTCAATGCTGGCCAGCTGAGAGGCCAGTTTGTCATGGACCTCAGACACAGCACCAGCCAAGGTTTCAGAGAGCTCAGAAATTAAATCCCTTTGAAGCCTGGTAAAGTGAGTCATAATTCAAGGACCTGATAGCAAAGGTCACGGATGCAAAGGTGCACTTTCCTATCCTGTCCAAGGCCCGGCAGGTGGAGTAACCCAGGAGGTAGGGTGCCGGCACATAAAACCTGCAGGAACACAGACTCCTCAGAGGTCAGATTAGAGGTCTGCCAATCACCTCTCTGTTTAAGGATTTCGAGGATATCACCAAAGGATACCTGAGAGGGTGACCGAGGGGATCCTTCCCCATCAAAGTCTGTCTTCAGTGAGGGAATCCTCTGTGGAGTCCATGTGCTTCCTCTTGCATGAACTTTTCCAGTGAACTTCCTCAGAGGGGGAAGCTGGGGAGGACATCGGAAAGGGGGTTTCCTGTGGGAATATGTCCTGGGGCCCTCGTGCCCAGTGTCCGCTAGGTGCGACTTGTGAACATAGCGGTCCAGAAGAGGGCAGGGAAATAGCACAGTATTTCCAGCAAAAGCCAGAGCCTTCTCCATCAGTTGGAAGGCTGGTCCACCTGAAGAGGGGTGAGTGTCCAGGACAGGGGTCACCCCTCTCCTAAGTGGCACAGCCTGCCAACCCGGAGTCCCCGGATGGCTGTGAAACAAATTACACATGTCACAACTATCATCCTGGTTCATAGCAAAACTCTGCCATGAAGGAAACTGCGGTTCCTTAGTGAAGTCCATAAAGGGAACCGTAGAGGGGGAAGACTGCTTTATCAATTGACTTCAAAGGCAATGAAGGAGAAGGGGTATTTGGTGATGGGTGATCACCTCCCAAGGAAGGATAAGTCCTGGGGGGGGGCGGGATACCTCTGGCAAGAAGCACTTGATCCACAAGACGCAACATGTCGTGTTCAGAAAGGCTTCTAGTGGACCTCATGGAAACAGCAGAGGGAGAAACAGGTCTGTCCACAGAAGAGATCGGTGCCCACCTCAGCAGTCCGCACTGAGAATGGTGCTGAGAGACTGGACTATGGGCATCTGCACCGAGGAAATCATTGGTGCTGAGGTCACGGTCTGCACGGACAAAAAGATCAGTGCTGAAGTGATTGCCAGTACCGAAGCTGGAACAGACAAAATTGGTGCCAATAACTGAGGCGTCTGTTCAGAGGAAGATGTCTGAGCTGACATGGTCAAGGTCTGTGCAGAATGAATAGTCTGTGCTGATGTAGTAGTCGCAGTAGTCCAAACCGAGGAGCCCCTCAGTACGGATATAATAAAGGCTACAGTAGACAGAGCCAAAAATCACTGATGGTGCCGAAGGTATAGGCACTGAAAGCACTGGGGCCGACTGAGTGAGCTCCAAAGCAGAAACTTTAGCCTACTTAGGTCTTGGTTGGCAGGAGTCCCCAGCCGGGGACGAAGGCAGAGACTTTGCTTTTGCAGGATCATCCAATATTTTCTTATGGGCTTTAGGAGGGGTCGAAGCCTCAGACCCAGAAATAGCCTCTTTAAAGGGAGATTTAAGAAGTCCCTTCAGCAACAACTTATTTTTCCTCTCAAAGTTCTACTGGAAAAATTTTTACAAATACCACAGGGCGGGTCAATAGATAAGTGAGACACACCCAAGCAACACACACACAAAGGGTATGCATCTGATGGAGGTAATTTGTGTCCACAATCTGAACACCTTTTAAATCCTGGACTACCTTTTTTATCTGCCATGATAGAAAGAGAGACAGAAGAAAGGGTACCAGCAATGGTACAAAAGAATACCTGAAGGTAATGAAGAAAAGAAGTGTTTACCAATGATGGGAAGGGAGAAATTACCTTGCGGTAAAAAGTGCAGAGTAAAGAGAATTAAACTCAAGAAGATATAGTCACTAAATACGATAGGGTAAGAGACAACAAATTAGAAACTTGACAGAAAAGGTTATATTAGACTAGTCTGACAACAAATATCTATACTTAGCTCGAGAAGCAGCTTGATACGACTGAATGACGATGCGGCAAATGAAATCTGAGGTAACAGGGAGAGGGGAATTCTGTGTAGGAGTTTAGCTCAAGAGTTTGTAGCAGACACGAGCATGGAAGATGGCCGGCTCAGTTCAGAGGTTGGAACAGATACCCATACGTAAGGAATGAAAGAGGATTAACAATATCAGATCATAAATTTAGAGAAATGCGTAACCCTGAAACAATTAGAATGGAAAAGCACAAATATTACACAAGAAATCAAAAGCCTGGTGAAACCATTTCAGCATATATTACTGACTAAAGAACAAACATGCAGAGTTGATCTACGAGATTAGTTGACAAAAGATGGTATTGTATATGGTGTTAATGATACAGTGAGAAAGATTTTGCTTCAAGATAGTGAATTAACATTGAGCAAAGCCAATGAAATTTGTCAAATACATGAGATTACAGAAAAGCATACAACTCTGCTTATGAATGAGAAAAGCATGTTTCCAGTATCTGCCCGTATGAATGTTGATAGTGTGCAGCAGAAAATTACGATGAAAAAGAAATAGAGAGAGGCAGTGTCACACCAAACCTCATTAACTATTGCAATTGTGGAGGCAGTCATGAACCTAAACAGGTAAAGTGTTTAGCTTATGGTCAGCAATGTCATAAATGTAAAAAGTGGAATCATTTCAAAAGGCTTTGAAAGTCTAAAGTCTTGCATTAAAAGAAAGTATCTGAAGTAGTAAATCAGATAGAGACTGTAGCAAACAGAGCTGTGAGCAAACTTTCTATGTTGATGTCTCTGACTGACAGTTAATACAGTAGATTATCAGTTGTCAGCAAAGAGTAAAATATTTTGTACTGTACAAATGAATGGGAAACCTGTAGACCTTAAAGTAGACACTGGATCCAAATACAATGTTATATCAGCACAAATGTTTGCCAAAATAAAAGCTGGTAGGGAACTTGATTCAGCACAATGTGCAAAACTAGTTGCTTATGGTGGTGAGGAGATTCAGATTAATGGCGCATTAGTTCTTTCATGCCATTCTGCTGGAAAAAGTTATGACTTGCAGTTTTGCATAGTCTAAAGACACATGCAGTCACTGTTAGGACTCAAAGCCTGAGAATGGGAGTGATTTCATTTAATAAAGAGGTTCACCATACAAGTCTGAACATCAATGATAGTTGCGCACACAATATTTTTAGTGATTATACTGATATTTCCAAAGATGAGCTTGGTAAACTTCCAGTCACATATTCTATGAAGTTAAACCATGAAGTAAGTCCAGCTATCAGACCAGAATGGAAGATTCCAATAGCAATGCAGAGTAAAGTAAAAACAGAACTAGACAAAATGGTGAATTTAGGTGTCCTTACTCCAGAAGGACCGACTGAATGGGTATCCTCCATGATCATAGCTCAGATGATGTTTAAGTAGGTATTGATCCAACAGACTTAAAGCACTAAAGCCGCATCATCCAATGCATACAGTAGAAGATGTAGCCACTTATGCAAAATTCCACAGTTTTTTTTTTTTCAGTCTTGGATACAAAAAGCTCTTTTTAGCAAATTTTTCTGGATCACAAATCTTCATTGTTAACCATATTCAGTACACCATATGGTAGATACAGATTTTTAAGAATGCCATTTGGAATTAATTCTGCCAGTGGTATTTAAGTGTGCCACACAACATTTTTTTTCTGGCTATTCATATGGTTTTATAGTAGACAATATTATTGTGAGGCAACGGTGAAGACAAACATGGTCGAAACCTCAGGAAAGTTCTACACTGTGCATGCATGTGAAGTAAATCTCAAACCGAATCCTCAGAAATGTAAGTTCAAACTGAAAGAAGTTACTTGTGGGATATTGGTTTACAAGTTCTGGCTTGCAACCAGATCCATCTAAGCAAACAGCAATGGCTGAAATGTCACATCTTTACATTTTCTAGGTATGGTCAGCTACTTAGGAAAGTTCATCCCAGACTTGAGTGAGCTTTCTGCACCATTACATGAGTAGACACACAAATTTACACTGGTCCTGGTTGGACCACCACCAAAGAGCATTTGATATTTTGAAGAAAATTGCCAGTCCACCCACATTGAGATATGTTCACACACCTGCAACTCTTTCTTACAATGCTTCAAGGTATGGGCTTGGCACAGCATGTCTTTAATAAAGCATACCCATTGCTTATGCATCAAGAACTTTAACTCAGACACATTATGCACAAATAAAAAAAGAACTTTTGGCAGTAGTGTTTGCTGTTCGAAGTTAAATGATTATATTTATTGTAGACCTATCCAAATATTGACTGATCAGCCACTAGTGACAATTTTGAAAAAGCCAAAACATACAGCCCAACTCAATTGCAACCCATGATGTTAAAATTGCAAAAGTGCAATTTCAATATTGTTTACAAAAAGAGCAAACACTTGTACCTTGCTGATGCTTTGTCATGTGCACCCATACAAATGAGAGCAGCATGAAAACGAAACAGCAGACTTTGAAGTCATGGACATCAGATTTTTTTTTTTGTCATGGGTTGATGAACTAAAGAACACATCTTTAGGCCCAATTCTCCAGATGCTGAAAAACATCGGTGAAGGATGGCCAAAATGACAAACTGGTTTACCCCTTGATAAATCAGCAGTATTTTCCTTAGAGGTGAGCTCTTGATGGAATAATCACAAAAGGTCCAAAAGTGGTAATTCCTAAAGCATTACAACAGGAATATATCAACATTTTGCATTGTGGTCACCCAGGTACTGTTTCAACCAAAAGGGCAAGAGGCATTGTATTTTGGCCTTCTACGTCTAAAGATAGAGAAGGAAACTCTAGCATGTTCAATTTCCAAAAGCACCAAACCACATCAATAAAAAGAACCACTTCAATTACACCAAATTCCTGAATTACCATGGTCGATAGTTGTTGTAGATATTTTCTAAGGAAATGGTAAACATTACTTGGTGTTAGTAGACTCAGTCAAAATGGTTTGAAATTGACCTACTTCCTAACTTGAAGTCCAGTAAAGTCATAAAATTGGAGACATTTTTCTGTCCATGGTAGTTCACACAAAGTCATGTGGGAGAATGCTGCACAGTTCATAGAGCAAAGTATTTGTTAGAGAAATTCAAAAGAGATGGTACTTATGTTTTCCTTAACTTACTCAATTTCTGAAATATTCCTCAAGACAACTTGCTTGGTTCACCTGCTCAAAGACTGATGTCCAGACAAACAAAACTCTTCAGATCAGCAAATTGTTAGCACCAATTGCAAAGAATAATAAAGTGGTCAAGGCTCAACTTTTGAGAAAACAGCAGTCACAAAAGTTGTACTATGATGACCTTTGTTACAAGTTGAGAATGCAAACATCCAAAGGTTATGATCATGTAGGAATCGTGAAGGACATTTGTGAGGAACAGAGAGATCTTACGTCATACAATGTGAAGGACAGATTACAGAAGCAATCCTACACGTTTTACCTGTCTCAGAACCAGTGCCACAACAGATTGCCTGTGCCAGTGACTAATTTCCAGAGTGACTAGTCAACTGTTTGAATTCAAAAGGACAGAGTGCTTTCTTCAAACAACTCTGATGTAATCCTGGATGTTCCAGGACTGAATGAATCCCCAGAGACTGTCCCTTGTTGCCAAGCACAGTCAGACTTTCTATGCAACTAGAGGGTAGAATTTGCAAACCCAATCCTAAATACACAGCAACTTGGACTTGAAATCAGTTATGTTTTGTTGAAATGTCTAGTTCTCAAATATGCCATTGTTCTTGTATTTTGCAAAGTTGAACAAAATTAAAGAGGATGTAGATCAGTGTGTATATTGAACCTAGTCAGGCACTGTAGCTAGACAGCACAGGCATATAAGTTACTGAGCATGTGCAAGATCAGTGCCATTTTGTGTAGTCAGTGTGAAAGTCGGCTCAAATTCATATGTATGCATGAGACAGATATATATATATATATATATATATATATATATATATATATATATATATATATATATATATATATATATATATATATATATAGAGAGAGAGAGAGGACAGACCAGGGATCCACGCAATAGATTTAGCACTTTCGTCTTAATAAAAACTTAATCAGAATGACAAACTGAAGCTGACCCTATATAGACACACCCTCTCAATTAACATAACAAATTAGTGAAATCACAATACAATTTAATCTAAAGAAACACTGAGGTTTCATAATTGAATGCACAATAACTACATATGTTAAAACCATATACTTAACCTCTACACACAAACATCATATAGTCACTAAAAATACAAAAAAATTCATAAAATGTTAATACATGAATTTATATATAGCTTTCTGCTTTTAATCTAAGAAAAAAACTAATAGATTTAACCCCCCTTTGCCCTGTAGTGCAGACATTTGAGAAAATGTGCAAATATGATATTCAAAAGATGTTCAAAGACCAGGATTGTCTAGCACAAGTGGAGAATAATTTGAGTATACATGAGATGGAATTAGTACAGAACCTATGCAGCAATAATGCAATAAGAATTATGAAGCCAGATAAGGGGGGTGGGTTGACTATTATGAACAGTAATTCATATATTAACAAGATGTTTGGTATCCTACATTCTGATACATTGTCAGGTCAGCTTGAATGAGAAAAACATTTTATATAGAAAAGTTGACATACTATTAGAACTTTTTAAATAGACAAATTACCTTAGAGGAACAGTCTTTTATGGAAGTGAAATGTCCAAAGATTCCAACAATGTTTGGTATACCAAAATTACCTAAGGATTTAGCCAACCTCCCCCCCCCCCCTTAGACCTATAGTTGATGCAAAAGCATCAAAAACATTTTATTGCTAAATTTTTAGATTTACAACTAAAAAACATTTTTAATTGCAACTGGATAGTGAAAGATTCATGGGATTTACTGAGGAAGATTAAGAATACGTATAACGAAGGTTTGATTTTTGTGACAACAGATGTAAAGGACTTGTTTTCTGTAATTCCACACAGTACTGGTATTGAATAGTTTTACTTGTTCCTTTGTCAACACACCGATTTGTCACATGACCGTATTCTATTTTAGACACTAATATTATTGTCTTTGAAGAACAGTTATTCAAACAATGTAAAGGAGTAGCTATGGGGGCCACTTGTGCCCCTATTTTTGCCAACACCGTTTTAGCATATTGTGAAATGGAATCATCTTTACTAGCCCCCCTTTGCAAAGTATTGGAATTACTATGGGCGCTATTTGGACGACAGTGATCCTATGGAACAGCGAGGATGTACTTAAAGAAATCCTTTCATTCATTAAGGAAAGTAAAGATTTCCTTGAATTATCACATTTCCCACGATAGGATAGACTACTTGGATATCACCATCAGTAAAAATTGGATAATTGTTTTGAGACTACCATCTTTAAGAAACCTACATACTCTAACACTTACGCATTTTTTAGTTTCCATCCTTTACATCAGAAAAAGTCATTGGTAAAAGGGCAGGGGGTTAGACTGGCAAGGATGGTGTCAGATTACCGTGATTTTCTAGATCAAATCCATATTCTTACAGGTATGTTGGCAAGTAGGGGCTACCCCTTAGACTTTGTGGACAATACACTACAGGAGGTAGTCACTAAGAGGGAAAATGGACATTTTTTTCCCATTATTAGGTAAAGGCCTTGATGCTCCTCATGAAGGGGAAGCCAGAATGGAGTCTAAAGCTTTTAGTAGAGCCACTATTTTCAAATATAATAAGCAATTTACGGACAGACAAATAATCCAACACAACTGGAATTTATTTACTACTAGTAAGGACTACCTAGATATAGTGGGAACGGTGCCCAATATAGTGTACAAAAAGGATACAACTTTTAAAAATATGACAGAAAGATCACAGGAGGTTTGTTCTGGCACTAGGGGTATGTACAAGTGTGGGTTTTGTTTACAATGCCAACATATAATCTAAGGTAGCGAAATTTGTATACCAAACTACAGGAAATTTGCATATAAAAATAAATTTTCCTGTAGCAGTAAGGCGGTTGTATATTAAACGATGTGCACCCAGTGCCCTTGTTTTTATATAGGGAAGACAATCAACGCTCTTAGAAGTAGAGTGTACCAGCATTTTTACGATATTAAAAAAGACAAAGAACGTCTTGGCTGTCCACATTAAAAACCATGAAGGGCACAGTTTCAAGTTTTCAGTTATTGAACAAGTCACATCGGGGGATAGAGGTGGACCCCTTAACGACTATCTGGAGGCTAGGGAACTCAGGTGGCAGCTGAGAACTAATGCAACACAAAAACCAGGTTTAAATAGCAATACATCTATTAGTTCTATTCTTAGATAGAAGGCTATATATAAATTCATGTATTAACATGTTATGAATTTTTTGTATTTATAGTGACTATATGATGAAGTTTGTGTGTAGAGGTTTACAAGTATATGGTTTTAACATATGTAGTTATTTATTGTGCATTCAATTATGGATCAAAGTGTGTTTCTTTAGGTTAAACTGTATTGTGATGTCACCAATTGATTATGTTAATTGTGAGAGGGTGTGTATTTATAGGGCCAGCTGCAGCTTGTCATTCTGAAGTTTATTAAAAGATGAAAGCACTAAATCAATCTATTGCATGCATCCTGGTCTGTTCTTTCCTGGTATATATAAAAAAAAATAAACTTGAACACATACCCAGCCAAAATTTCTCATTTGAATACACGAGACATGCGACAGGAAGGAGGATACTGTATTTATAAAATCTGAGTTAAATTGTGAAGCAATGCTTTGAGTTATTGGTTAGAAATGGGCTGGGTTTGGTTGATTCTACTGGACTGAGCAATGTATTTATAGATTTCCAGAAGTTTTTTGGATTGTTTGATTATGAATTGTGGGGGTTGCTATACAACCTTTTTGGCCTGTTTTATGCATTGTTTGTTATGGTTCCTTAATTACCTATACATTTGCAGGGATGTTTTAACTTGGTTTGTAGACATAACTTCCAGGTTTTATCTCCAAGTTGCATGAGGTGCTTTGCTTTGTTTTAGTTAACCAAGGGGATGCTTTGTTTTAAACTATTTTGGTTCATAATGGTGTGTGTTCTATTAGAAATACTGTATTAAATGTTTCTATTGTTTCATCAAGGGGAAGAGTTTTAAATGAGCCCGGTTGATCTGGAGTGGGCTGAAGTAAAAGGTTCTTTACTGAAGTTAGAGGGTTCTGACTTGTGATGAACTTTATGGTTCTGTTTGGGGTGTCTAATTACATAGCTTAGCTGTTGGTTGCTTAGGCTATCAGGTGAGGTGCCACTTGGGGCAGCATTGTCTGAGACGGATGTTAGAATCCAGTCTAGGATGAATTCTTTAGATATGGCCTTGTTAATTCTTGGAGACTTGATCATTTGACACCTATATTACTGAATTGAATTTGTTTGTCTTTCTAGAGCTATGTTTTGTGAGTCTATGTTAACATTTTAGAAAAATGGTTTCCAGTCTTATTTTGGCAGAGATCCAGGAGAGGACCTCTTCTCGGATAGGAATGTAGCTATCAGGTGGTATGTACAGACCTCTACTGATTTGGGAGTCTTCAGTCTGAGGAGTGAGAAGTTCAACATTACTGAAAGTGGGTATAGTATCATGTTATGTGGAGAGATCTAAAACATTCTTGAAGAAAATAGCAACTCCACCTGCTTTTTTGTTGGTTCTATCTACTTTGAGTAGATTATAACTGGTGGGAATATTTGTTTCTTTGATAATTGCCTTTAACCAGGTTTCTGTGGCTATGAAAAGATCAGACAACACTGGGTTATACAGGTATGAACTTCTATGATTTTGTTATACAGTTACCAGGTTACTATGTAGTATTTTTAAGTCCTAGGTGATTTGACAGGTAGCTTGTTGCTCTTTTGGGATGTATGTGAACTGGTTTGGTGGAATCAGGGGATAGACGAGTTGGTCTGGGATACAGAAGTATATCCACTCCCAGTGTTAGTGTCTAGTTAGCCTTGCAGCTAATGAAGTGACATTTATATTTGGACTTCAGTTTATAAAGGATTTTGGATAATGGTAGATAATGGCTTGCTTGTATTTCAGGGTGCTAATGTAATTAGTGTTGAGTAGGCTGCAGGAGATTAGAGAAATGCATTGTGGTATTCTGATTTAGTTTGTGTGGCAGGTGCAAGTAACAGTGGGAGAGAGACTTGTAATAGCTGGTTGTGAGTGTAAGTACAGTGATAAGTGCTAGTGAGAACATGTAGTGACATATTTGGGATTTAGAAGAATGTATGGATAGGTAATAGTGTGTGTAGTGGGAGGAATGTAGAGTGATGCATTTATAGGTAGTAGATAATGGGAGTAAAGCAGAGTAAAATGATCGGTAAGATTGATAGGTAGGGGGGATTATTGATAAGGATGAATTTATACAGGGAGGAGTTAGTGTAGAATAGGTATGGATAAGGAAGGGTAGTAAGAAAAAAGTACTGATTTGTGTATGGAGGTACAGAAATTGGCAGTACATGGGGTATACACAGTATAGAGATGCAAGGGTAAGTCTGAGATAGATTATAGAATAAGAGATTAAAGATGCATATTA
>NC_056732.1:147457161-147662161 GCF_019279795.1 Protopterus annectens
GACAGATGATGCAGCGAGTCTCCATCCAGAGTGGACATTCACCCATAGCACAAACTGAAGGGGCAGTCACATTGCCAGAAAACTGAGGTTGCACAATGTAAGCCCTCACTGTCCCCAGGAGGAAAGGCATCCCTCAATTCCAAGCACCAGAGATGCCTTCCCTGCAGCTGGGTCAACAGATGAGCACTGTCTGAAGTAGGCATATCCACCATATATTCATCTTGCAGGGGTGCCCATCATCACGTTTCACAGCTGTCCCTGACATCTAGGCAGCACTTGAGATCACACAGGTGACAGAGTACCATCCAGGCCCAATCTGTTGCAGTCCAAACCACCATGGATCTGATCGCTCTGCTGTGAGTTGTGTATGAAGACAACACTCAGCTATGTCTGCTGCTCTGTAAGGACATGGGATCCAGGGACACAGTGCTGACTGGCTTTATGAGGTGTGTGATGACAAAGTACTCCCACTTCCATACACAAGACTGCCAGTGCAATGTCACCCCCATGCTGGCAAAGCTATCTAAGGTTAGGGTAGAATATGTAAGCAGGGTGACGGTATAGGGGGGGCCACAACTACAGAGTGTACAGTCCTCATCTGAAAGGGTACGACGTCAGAAATGACAGCCAGCCTCCACTGGCAAAATACCTTTCCAATGGACTACAGTCAGCTCACAATCACAGGTCACATGCTGTCCTGCTACAGGGTGGGATCTCTAGTCCTAATACAAGTCAGCAAAGGGGCCTCAGGTCACAATCATGTTGTGGCATGCCCAGTCCACAGCAGGGGGGAAATGTCTGACAGTACCCATCACTTTGAGATTCCCATTTCTGCCTCCTGCGACAAGCTCCCCCACTCATCAGGTACAGGCAGTCCTGTCCCATTATTTCCCTTGCCACCTGTCAACACACTTGACTGACACTACACCCTTCATCCAGTATGCATGTGGGAATGTCTGATGTAGAGAGTGCTTGAACATGCACTGAGCAGCATAGCCTGATATCAACACTGCGTGCAGCATGCCTGTCCTGTGGGACATCATAAACTCACTGTGTGCTCGTCTAGGGCCATAGTTCTGGACTATATGGCATTGCTTTATCTATAGTAGAGGGTACCTTGGGGGTATACCTTTATCACTTGAAACTACGCTTATAGATTATCTGTAGCTATTAGTTACTGCATCCTGCTCCATTGAGTTAGACTACCCATTGTTAACTGTTTTTACAGGCTAAGTAGAAACCACATTATCTTACTGGGTAAAACTATTTAGTTGAATTTGTAACTTAGTGATTTCCTTACTGACCATAGTCTGCCATTTTACTATACTTTTTTACACAGTGCAACTACTACAGTACTCGCAGCTCATTCTTTTATCCTTTAGCCATATCCTAGTTATCACCTTTTATAGCCAATTCAGTTATCCTCTTCTTAACCTATTATATACCCCTTTATCTGTACTGGTCAGTATGGAATCTCAGTCAGGTTAAGTACAAGATGTGCAAGTATTTACTGAAGTTGGAGACTACTTTCTCACCACACACACCAAACCAACTTATGCTGAGGTTAAGAAAACACTGCCTAAGCCTCTAATGATAAAGACTAAGAAACCTCAGACAGTATACACAGCAACACACTCACATACACCCTTCAGATACACCTAAGATGCATACTTCAAAGTCACAGGGGTGCAGACTCCAAGCCTTTATGGCCCACTCAGACTGCACCAAACCAGAGTAATGTTTTAGTAATACGTGGCTCTACTGTAAGGTATATGGACACTATGCTCACTAGGCTGGATAAGAATAGGGTGACAGTGGTCTTTCTAGAGTTAAGATAAGGGAAGTAATGGCACTCAGACAACTCCATCCTGACAAATATGATTATGATCCGACAGCGGTCCACTATGGAGTGAACAACCTTAGACACTCTACTCAGAGGGACAGGCAGAAGAATATGACTGAGCCTGCTGTGCATGTATCCAAGGCAAATGATACAGAGATTCAAAGCCAAGATAATAGACTATGCAGCTGGTGTCATTCTAGGGGGAATCCAGTATGTGCCAGCTTGGGATGAGATGGCTGACAAGTCTTCCTGCATTGGCAGGGATGGCCTTCATCTCTCCTACTACAGTTTTCACATTCAGCGTAAAACATTTGCAGAACCCATAGTGCCTTTTTAAGCAGAGTCCATCTGAAAGACATTCCAACCTTGTAAATTGTCATTTGGAACACATTAATGTAGCTCATAGCTAGCTATGAAGTGTGTCTTAGTAAAAAAAAATGCCTGAATTTGGGGCTTTCCTGCAATGTAAACACTTTCATATATGTACAGTTACAGAAACTGGTTTCAAAGCAATGAAAGTACTCTCAATTCCTGGGTATAATGCCCATCATGTATTCAGACCCACTGGTAATTATGGGGATTAGTAATTGTCAAAAATCTCACAAAAATCCTTGGGACACCACATGTGAACTCCTAGAGGTCCAAATCACCCTAAACGAGACTAGTTATCACTTCATAGCTCCTATAGAACACCCTCTGTCGCCTTCTGAGCACAATAGCTATCTTAATGTATTAACTGAAATTCCCATTAAACCCAAGACCTTTCTACAGGGGGGGCTGCAACTATCCCTCAAACTGGCTGGCATACCCTAACAATGGTAGGCATGCCCAGTCCTTGCTTGACATTATAAATGCCAACTCTTTTACAAATAGTTAATCCTGTTAAGGGCCCCTAGAGCTAATCCTTACAAATATGGCCAATTCATGCACAACTCCAGACTATAATTTAGTGACCTTTTCATTTAAAACTGGTGGCACTTCCCCTGTAAACAGCTCTGTGTTTTAAGGACATCTCAAAAACAAACCATCTTCAGTGACTTGACTTAAATTCTGCTACAATCCTCCTCTGAAGGATCCTGCTGCTAAAACTGCTACCTGTGCCTCGGACTTCTACTCCCACTTCCATAATTGTATTAATATAGCAGTCTTTATCCACAACAAATATGAGAAGTTTAAAACAAACCCCTATGGTGGAATACCCATATAAATTATACGAGAAAGAAACTGCTTAATGCTTATAAGAGGTCTCTTTCTACCTACCCTAAGAGCACACTTAAGCAAACAAAGAGCTTAAGGGAACGATAATGAAGCTCAGTGGGGAGCATACAATTTAAGGCACTAAAACCAAAAATAACTGCAAACCTTTAACTATGCAGGGAAGTTAAGAGCCAACACCCAACAGTGCTTAGAGCGAGACCATAACAACATTATACTCTGTGGCCCAAAGAAAATAGCTAATATCCTAACAATTTTAGTGCAAACTTTAGTCCACCCAGTTATAGCTATCCCACAGGTTCCACGATCCCAGCCACCCCCTTTAATTACTAAGGGATAAGTTCTTTCAGCCCTTCAAAAACTAATAGTTCATCCGTGGGCCCTGACAACATACCAGGTTGTCTGATTTTCATTGCCAAATATGGCCTTTCTGAACCCCTACATAACCTCATTAATACAAGCCCCTGGTTACATTCCTGAAGCCTGGAAAACAGCCACTGCAATGCCATTGCCCAAAAGAGTGGCCCAGCCATGAACCCTGGTAACTATAGACCCATTAGTCTCACTAGCCTCATATGTAAAGTTATGGAGCACATTATCTCAAACTTCATTAATCTGGACATTGAAAATCTCTCAATCCTGGACCCATCAATTTAGCTTTATCAAAGTAAGGTCCTGCCTCTAATCTCATTAAGTTCTTTGAAAAAGTTAGTTAAGCAGGGGATAGCGATTATGCAGTGCATACAGCATATGTAGATCTAACCAAGGTCTTTGGCACTAGTCTCCATATAAGCATTATGGATAGACTTGTAAATCTGAATATAAATACTTATATTGTGAGATGGACAGCTAACTGGTTGTCTGACAGAACCAAGTGGCTAGAGTAGCAGGTGCCACTTCTGAGGGCAAATCAATTACCAGTTGGATACAACAGGGCTTAATTTTGGGCCCCCTCTTACTTCAGGCAGCATTTTTGGTCTATAGGGTTTGGAGATGACTGTAAATTGGGTGTTATTCGATCTTCAGATTACTCACAATTGCTCCAACGCAGCTTAGATCATGTTAAAAACTGGTGAAAGGTTAATGGTCTCAAACTAAAGATGAAAAAATATAGCCCAGTTAATTTTGGTAAACAAAACAGTTTCACTTACCATGTAGGAGATGCAACACTCCAATCAGGCACTGTTGTAAGGGATATGGGTACTCTTGCTAATTTCTTATCCTTTGACCATCATGTCTCCACAGTATTTCAGAAAGCCTTTTATCTGGCCCATCTAATTTCCACAGGCATAGCCACTAGATCCAAAGTAGTCAATTCCCCTTAACTCATATCTTATAAGACCCATTATTAAATATAATACACCTTTTGGCATTTTTTTATCTAAACATATCACAACTTGAGACCTCAGATTCAAAAAAGATCAGTGACCTCAAAAATCTTAGTTATCAGGAGAGACTGAGAGCCTTTTGTCTTACAGACTCATACATGTTGATCTAGGTCTAACCTTTCATGGTATGAAAGATCCAAACCCACTTGATCTCCTATTCCTTTGCAGAACTAATGGTTCATCAACTACACTGTTAAAGGAACTAAACCTCCATCAGCAAATAAAGACACTTTGGCTTGATAGATTCAGTTCTCAATGTATCCCTCACCTCTGGAACAAACTTCCACTACATGTCAAGCAGATTAGCACCCTCAAGGTTAACAGATAACTGGATAAGCAGCCTCAAATTCTCTCTTGGTCTATCAGGCTTGCCCTCCTTGAGGTTACAGGGAAATTATGAATAAGGTTTTATGGCTAGGCTTGAAATGGTCTGCAGACTGACTAGTACTTACCTATATGAACATATACTCTACCAGTCACTGCCTTGGGGATGCCATATACTCTACCTGTCACTGCCTTGGGGTGTTATGCAACTGCTGGTTGCAGCTGTTCTACCTCACTCATCAGATGGTGTTCATGCACTTTCCCGTTGGCCATGTGTGTGTGCTTGATCTGACTACACCAGTATCCTCAGGCTCCCCAGCCTATTTCCCCACCACCATATTATGTGGCATGCAACCTGCTAGGAACATCCTACAGGCTATGGAAGCATCATACTGGAGTGTCCTGCAGACAATTCAAGGCAAAAGATGCAGGCTTCAAACAGGCCAAACACATACTCAGCAATACTGTGGCACTCTGTGGGTTCTGTACGTGCTTCATACACCAGTGCTTCAGCAGGTACTTAATATCACCATCAACATGGGGATCATACATGTGGGCATATGTTGCTGTACAGAACAGCATTAGCAACAGTGCCTACAATTACAAACTAGATGACTCTCTGGGAAGTCACTGTGCAGAAAGTGAGGCTATAGTTCAGCTGTGTCCCTTGAAAGTTAGTCATGTAAACTGGTTGTTGTGTGAACACTGACTATGATCATGCACTACTCAGTAGTTCAAAGAAAAGGTAGACCTTCCTGCTCACATGCCTTCATGACTGTGGGCCATCTAGTGCCAATATTATACGTTTGCAGGCTATGGCACTGGTTACTTGAGAGGTGGGTAATTTTGTATAATGTGTGCCTAGTGTATAATTAGCTCTTCTGTAATATGCTAAGAAACCATATATGCTCCGCCACACAAATTTATTATATTGAGGAACTCTAGTATTCTGGAGGTTGAGGCATGTGAAATCACATTTTTGAGCTAAAGCTCCATTTAGTCAGAATAGATAGAGCTAAACAGTTTGGTCTCCACAGTTTTGGGAAGGTAATTCTTTCTTATAGGTTTTGTATGAGGGTTGCAAATGTAAAATGTCCTGATCTACTCTAAAGTAGTTGAAGAATGACACGTTTTACAGACGACTTTTAGTAGTTAAAGGATCAGCATTGGAATTCTCAGACTTCTTTAAAGACATGGATAGTAACATCTCATATTTCAGATTTACTATCAACATTAGAGATTATGAAATTATTTCTATAAAGTGTTTTGGAATGAAGAGTAAAAGTTTGGCATCAAAACCACATGCAAAAAAATAAATGGTTACTAACATGCACCTGCATTATGCCAGTGCATAGTCCTCATACATTAAAAGAAAAGGGACAGTATGTCAGGTTTGCAACTTCAACCACATCAGACAAATATTTTACCAAATACAATATGTTAAAGGGTTTGGTCCTGGAAAGCAGTTACCTAGAATACTTGGCAGATCAAGTCAAGAAAGAAATGGCTGAATGGCAGAAGGACTCATTTCAAACTGACAGGCTAGGTTAATACTAGTTGTGAAATTATTTATTGCATTTACCAGAAAGGTCCACTGAACCTAGCTGAGCCCATTTTCAGTAACCCAGGGAGAAAAGCTCCACATACAATTAAAATACACATACAAGAAACAGATATTATGGAGTACATACAGCCTCAAGCATGGACATAGGAGTAAAATGGTACAGATTTACATACATAATATACATCTACATTATGCAAAGTAATTAAGTGTTGGTCTTTGTGCAAAATAATCAGTTTTGTGATGCATAACTGCTGAAGATTTGTACAAATAGGATATCAGTTTTGTGATATTAACTGGTGGAGATTTGTAGGCATCAGCTGAAAACATCATGGCAGACTGATAAAAAGCTCACATGGTTAGTTATGGAAGTGAGAAAATAGAAGACTGAGTAAGGTACAGGTATAGCAAAAGGGTTAGGTTGTAGAGAGTTATTTGGCAGACATGCAAGCCAGGGAGAAGTATGGGTTAAAGTAGGAGTTAGGTTTTAGAGAGAGGGTTATTTTGGCATGTGCATAGCCAAAGAGGAGAGATGGTATCCAAGGGACTTCTTAGAGAGCCGGATTGCAGATGGAAGTGAGTGAAGATGATAGGGCATTCCACAGTTTAGAAGCAGTAAAAGAACGGAGCATTTGGCTGGCTGAGATATTAGGTTTTTATATTTGGAACAGTATGTTGTTTTCAGATCCGAGGTCTGTCTGGGAGACACAAAGACAATAAGAAGAAAAGAGAAGGGCAAGCTGATGGTTTATAAATATTTTTTTGTGCAGTAGTTAACTAGGTAAATGACAATGTGGAAGTTCAGGCCAGTTTAGTTTTGAGATGAACAGTGGTGTGCTGAGAATTTTGCATTTCTTACAAATTTAGCAACCTTACTGTAACGAGTCAAGTTTGGTTTTCAGAGAGGACTGGATATTGGTAAGGATAGGGGCACCATATAATAGTGATGGTAGCAGGAAGGATGAGGCTAGAACCTGTTTTGCAGTGAGGTCAAGGAAATAGTCGTCTATACAGGGTCCCCTGTTTTTGATGTTGCTGTGGATATGGAGGTCAAATGTTAGGTTTTTATCAATGACGACACCTAATAGTTTGATACTTGAAACAACCTCTGATAGTATAGTTCTGGGAGTGGACAGAGATTTTTTTCTTGTTAAAGGGTAGGTTTTTTTTTTGGGGGGGGTGGATATTAGTTTAGTTTTATTGGAGTTTAGAGTGAGATTGTCATTTGACATGTAAATTTCAGTTGCTGTAAAAGCATCTTGGGTTAATAGTTCTAACTCAGAAGTGGCTTTTGCAGTGCAGATGATTGTAGAATCATCTGCATATTGGATCACAGTGCCTTGAATAAGAGTGGTATGGAAGTTGTTAATGAATATACTAAATAGAAGGGGGGGCCAATATGGATTCTTGGAGTACTCCTGTAGTTATGTTGAGGAAGGGTGAATAAGATTGTTGTTTACCAGTGAGATAGCTCGAGAACCAGCTTAAGGTTAGGAGCAAGGTACCCAATTTGGAGAGATTGGCAAGCAAAAAAGGATGGGATACTGTATCAAAGGCCTTTGAGAGATCAAGGAAGAGTGAGGACAGTGAAACTGGCATCACAAGCCCTATTTACTGTGTCCATAGAAGAAATGAGAGCCATAGTGGTACTGCGACCTGGCCTGAAACCATGTTGAGTGGTTTTAAACTAGATGATTAAGAAGCTGAACATGGACACATTTTTCTAATATTTTGGAGATGGGAGAGAATAGCAATGGGTCAGAAGCTGGAAATGTCAGAGTTATTGCCGCCTTTATGAAGTGGAAGAACGTATGCTTTTTTTCCAGATGTGGCATAAGGGATTCCTAAATTGATCTATTAAGGAGTATGCTGATGGGGTATGCAATGAAACTTGTGGATAGCTGTAAGAATTCTGCAGGTAAGTTGTTGGGAGCATCAGTGCAAGGTTTGAGTTTTTTTTTTTAATATAGTGGAGGTAGGTATAGGAGAGGAAGAAAAAGTAGGAAGGAAGGTGAGGAATGTGACAACAGTTGGTTAGGCGAGTTGGGGCTAGTAGGTGGGAAGGTGGTGGTGAGCTTAGCTATGGTGTCAATGAAATGAGTTAGAGAGAGGCCATCTCAGAGGGTGTTTTATCTGGGTTTGGGCATGGATTATTGCTTGAGCCTGGATCAAGTAGGGAACCAATTGCTCCCCAGAATTTTTGGGTTTAGTTTATGTTGGTCCTGAAGACTTTGGAACTTCTTTTTTTTATTTTTAAATGACTAGTCATTTTGCCTGACTGCATAACTGTTTGTACAGAGTGAGGTCAGAAGGATTTTTGTGTTTTTGCCAGGCTTTCCAAGCTTTGTCTAGCAGACATAATTTGCTTTGTAGGTTTGGTAAGCCAGCATGATTAGCTTGGACTCTTAGACAGGGTGGGGCTAAACTATTTAAGGTCCTAAGAAATGTTGAATTGAATAGTTCAAAGCATCATCAAGAGGGAGAGATTTTAAAGCTGCCCACTTGATACTTTGTAAGCTTTCATTAAGGGTGTCGGGAGAAGTAAAACAAGTCTCTGGTTTGTTTAAGGTGGTGTCTACTTAGAGATGAGGTAGTAAATTAAAACTTGAGACAAGTATTTGGTATGACTTTTACCACTGATTTGGGGATAATCAAAAATAAAATCAACTGTAATTGAGTAATCATAATTTGGTGAAGGCAGTGGGATTAACTCCAAAGTTTGAGTGGGAAAGGTGTGAATGTTTAACATTTTTTGGAACATTGAGGGGTTAAGCCACCCCTGAATTAAATAGTTTATGGAAGCATGGCACATTCCCTTGTAGGGCATGTTCTCACTAAAGATTGAAAGGTTCACCTTATTCTTCTGTCAAAAACAATGACACATTTTTTTCAAAATAAAGGACCATTATAATTGGAGAAAGAAAGGTATAGTGTATTTGAGTTCTTGTAGATCATGTGATAGTTACTATGTGGGCAAATGAGTGTATAAGTTGGTAGAATGTATGTATGAACATTATGTCAAACAAAAAGACTGGGAATAATGCTTTAGCAAGACAGTTTTTACTTGTTCTGATTAAGAAATGTGGTTTTGATGTCAATGAAAAAATAGGTTAGTGTGTTTGGAATGGAGATCTTGAAAATGTACTGCAAGTACCTGGGCTACACTGGCAGGTAACTTTACTGCTATAGCTCCAATGTTAAGGGAGGTTTTAAAACAGTGTTTTAAACTTAAGAGTTTTGAAACAATTGAGCTCTTTTAATATTAAGGATCTTGAAAGTTTAACACATGATTTGAAGTGCAATGTTTAAAAAGAAGCTGAAGTATTTGTTTTGCTCTGATGAAGTTTCAAGCAAAATAAAAAAACACGTTTATTATATTTGCAATGTGCTATGGTCTTTCATTTCATATTTTGTTCTCTATAATTTGATACACTAGCATTAGAGCATTTAGTAATGTTTTTACTTTTTTCTTTAAAGCAATTAATCTGATCAGTGAAAGTGAAGCACATCACTCGCTGATTATAACATGTCCTTTGGCACAAGACACCACCTTCTGCACACTAGTAGGAAACAATACTAACCACAAAGTATGCTGCTATGTGACCTGTGCTTGCCTCCTACTAGCCCCAGTGTCTAATTCTGGTATTTTCATTGTGCTTTGCCTTTTTATAGTCTGACAACTGGTGTGTAATGTTCCCAAAGCATTACTATTTGCCCCTATGTTCACCGTCTAGAATTTAGACATTATTAGTACCACATTTCTCTACCTGGTTCATTTGCATTCACCTTCGACAGAGCTTTTGTGCTCCCTGCACTATAACGTAGCACAGGACTGTGAACCATTATAGTGCTACACCATCCTGTATGTAGCCACTTCCCACATGACTGCATGCGGAGTACTACACAGCTTGTCGATAAATCCCAGCCTATGCTGGTCTCCTTGCACTGAAATTAACATCTCATCAGGATACAGTGGTTGAAAGCAGTTTTCTAAATGTGTATAACGTAAAAAAGACTATAGTCTAATGTGAGTGGGTCTGTTTTTTACCCTCTGTCTGGATTACTCTTCTTTTGCATCTTAGTGAAGACAAGTTTTCAATGCAGTAATTCAGACTGGTCTTCAAATCAAATTAGAAACTGCTGTTTACAGCCTAAAGGATGCATGGAGTCAGTGTATTGACACCTTTTTAATACAGGATTTTACAGCTTGATTTTCTAAAGAAACTCTTCTGCAGGTTTTCAAATACTAGGGCTATTTGTGACTCCAGAATTACATTTTCAGCTGCAATGACACCTTTGTCCTGAAAGGTTTTACAATTTACTTTGGAACTGTTAAGCTTTTGTTTTCCACTCATGAAGGGATCCTGGTTTGTTGAAATTTGGTATAACATCTTTATAGCTCCTTTATCTTATAGGCAGATACAGATAATGCTAAGATGATACAGACAGAATGTATAATGTGAGAGAAAAAGTGTGTGTAGGGATGTGTTTGTGACAGCTCAACATGTACAATTTTGCAAGCAGAAATTTGTGAAATATTTTGCCATCACATTTAACCAATGAAACCATGCTCTAACATTAAACTCAAATTCTGTATGAAAATCCAGATGTAAAAAATTGTTGGTAGTGTCAATGTACCTACATTGATTACAGTTTTGACACGGAATGGTACCTTTCTTTACACCCAGTTCATCCAGATCTCTCTTTGAACAAAAACCGTTTGTGACTTTTTATTCTTGTAAGTCAAGCAAGGCTCCTCACCTACAATGGGACGTATATCTGGATCTTGTGTTAGAACTGGCCAGTACTTCCAGCAGGAGATTGAGATTCAGGATTAAGGAACATATGCTGAAAAATAGGAATGGTGACTACACTAATGCTTTGGCAAAACATATTAATACAACAGACACTTCACACACATTTAGACTTCTTGCTGTTGAAATGGTCCATGGAAGTGAAAGAGGGGGGTGACATTGTGAACCTAACAAAGCAGATTTTCAGGGCAGACAAATGGAAGGGCTTAAGTGATAGGGTACCCCTTAAACCCATTAAAATCAAGAATTTTATACAGGAATATTTATTACTTGAAAGCTATGAAGGTAAACATGTAGATTACTACATCAGCTTATGATGCTTATTTTGGAAAATGTCATGATGTTTGATCATGACTTGTACTTACAAAGAAGGCGTAGCTATGGGCACTTCTAGTGCCAATAGCCACCCCAACTTGGTAATGGCCAGTTGGGAGAATCAGCATGTGCTGTCATTGGGTAGGTGGGACCAGGTGATTTTCTACAAACATTTTGTGGATGAACTGTTTCTACAATGGAAGGGCAGCACTGCTGAATTACATAGCTTCTGTAAATTTCTTACTACTACAACAGATTTTAATGTTTGGGGTAAATTCCTCTTATGAAGAAATTAACTTCCTTGATATATGTGTATATTAGGAAGTTATCCACCAAGATGTATAGGAAGGATTGTCATAGGAATCACCTTTTGCACAGAAGCAGTATGCACATCCCAGGCACATTTTCACAAATGTAGTCAAAGGCCAAACTTTACAGGCATCTAGACTTACTACAGAGGATAAAGTATTTGATGTGGAATTAAATGACTTGGAGCAGAGTTTTGTGGAAAGGGGATATACTGATACCATGATTCATGAGACACTGTCAAATGCAGCTGACCTGAGGTATAATGTAGGGAAACCATATTA
Source organism: Protopterus annectens (assembly GCF_019279795.1). Taxonomy (NCBI): domain Eukaryota; kingdom Metazoa; phylum Chordata; order Ceratodontiformes; family Protopteridae; genus Protopterus; species Protopterus annectens. The sequence goes on from NC_056732.1 coordinate 147,469,212, forward strand.
CGCAGAGAAGTGTGCCTCTATTACATGTAACCAGAATAGTAAGAAAAGGATGAATTTTGTACATATTCCCACTGAATTTTCAAGTGATGTACGTGTGGTTACAAATGTTATTAGGAAGTACTGGCCACTTCTAACACAAGATCCAGATATAGGTCCCATTGTAGGTGAGAAGCCTTGTTTTTCTTACAAGAATAAAAAGTCACTGAAACAGTTGTTATTCAAAGAGGAGATATATGGATGAACTGGGTGGAAAGAAAGGTACCATTCAGTGTCATAACTGTAATCAGTGTAGGTAAATTGACACTACCAACAAATTTTGACATCCAGATTTACATACATAATTTGAGTTTAATGTTAGAGCAAACTGCAATAGCATAAATAGTTTATTTAGCAGTATGCAACCTGTGCTCACGTTTCTATGTTGGAAAAACCAGAGATTCAGCATTAGGGAACATATGCTGAAAATTAGAAATGGTGACTGCACTAATGCCTTGGCAAAAGATATTAATACAACAGACACTTGACACACATTTAGATTTCTTGCTGCTGAAATGGTCCATGGAAGTGAAAGAGGGGCTAACATTGTGAAACTGACAGACAACAGAAAGTAGATGGATAGTGAGATCCAGGGCAGACAAAAGGAAGGGCTTAAACGATAGGGTACCCCTGTTAAAATCAAGTCCATTGGTCAAGAAATAAAGTTATGTATAAATTAGGGGTCGCCACAGTAGCACCCTAGTCCGCTAATGGTGGGTAGTTGATTTTTTACGTGCCAAGTTACCAGCCCTGACATACAACCTTCAATGAAGGTACACCCATTCATGCATGTCTCCATGCAGAAGATGCTCTAGCTGAGAATCGAACCTGACAGCATCTGACTGAGGCAACACCACTTTTTTTTTTAAAACATGTCTTTGACAGATAAGAATGTATAGCATGTTCTTAAAATGTTGACTTTTTAGTAATGATGTGATATCTTTCAGGAAGGTTTGCCTAAGTCAATAGTTGCTAAATTGTGATTGGCTGTTTTTAATTACTATGGATATATAAGAGCTGGATGTTTTGATATTAATAGGTCTGATGAAGTGGTGTATTTACACCATGAAAGCACTCACCAAATAAACTTGTTGCAGTTTTTATCTACTGAGTGGTTCACTGAATGTTCCTGTGGAAATTTGCTGTAATTCCATATCTACAAGTATAGCCATTGAGGTGGCTATTGGATGTTCCTGTGGAAATTCTTTTATCCAAGGATCCTGTTCTATTGATGACTTGCCTTGTGTTTAGAATCAGCAGAGACTGCAGCAGGAGAAACAAATGAAATTAGAAGCAGAGAGACTGAGGCATCTGGAAGCTGAAGAGAATGACCGGCAGAGGCAACATGAAAATGAGATGCTGACTTCACCAGGGTCATGAAGGTAATGGGGAAGGGAGTAACTAAACCCCCCAGAAGAAACAAAGGTCAGTAAATTTCTTCCACAATTTACAGGGGGGATACTTTTGATAGTTTCATATGTTTGAAAGAGTATGTAAACAGTATGTTAATCAAGGGCTCTGGGTACAGTTCCTGACCCCCTTACTCCATGGTAAAGCTGTAACTATTTCTAAAATTGCCAGATACGGATTACTTAAAATTATAATACTGTGTAAAAAAAAAAAAAAAAACAGTTTTAGAATGTTTTACATGGACACCTGAAACTTATAGGAAAGAAATTTCATGAGCATAGACTCAAGGCAGATGAAAGTATGTGTGAATATGTTGCTGAACTAAGCACATTTTCATAGGTGGGTGAGTGGATGTCAGGTCACCACCTTTGAAGGGCTTGCAGACCTTTTGGCGAGAGCAACCCATTAGTACTTTGCCTAAGGACATGAGAATCTGGTTAACTGATTGACAATGCAATACTGCAGATGCATTAGGGAAGGGACACCTATACCTAGCAAGCAAGGCATCACTACACAGGAAAAGGACACCCGGCGGTGCTCATGGGTCTAAGGGAACCCATGGCGGGTAGCCCAGACTGCTCCAGAGTCCACCAGTAGCAGGGGAAGCAACTAGCCCAGGTACACATCCAGGACCAAGGGTTAAATGTTTTAAATGCAACCAGTGGGGGCATGTAGCATATAGATGTCTGTGGGGAACAAAAGGTGGGAGAGCCAGTAAGTGGAAATGACAAAATGCCAGCAGCAAGTTAGAGACAATAAGGCTACCAAACTACCAAAAGAGTTTACATCCTATTTTAGTGGATGGGAAAGAGGCCACTGCTAACAGAGACATAGCCTCAGACCTAACCATTGTAAAGCCTGCGATGGTTAAAGAGGAGCACTACTTGCTTGGGCAGTCTATTCCTGTCAGAGCTTTAGGAGGGATAGGATATATTTAGGAGAAATACCTTTGGCTAGGGTTCATCTCAAGTGGGAGGGTGGAAAAGAAGGCAACCAAGTAGGTGGGTTTGAGGATATCCCTGCAGATGTCCTGATACTGAATGATTTTGATAATGCAGTACCTTGTGTGAATGCAGTTACATGCAGGCAGGCTTGGAGGCAAGCCTGTGGGTCTGGTAATGCAAGGGGGAGACCAAGACAGACCACAAACTTGCAGCCAGAACTGGTGAGGTGGTTACTTCAGGGAGGGGAGCTACCCAGTAGCAGTGAGCCTGAATGTCAGCCACAGCTGCTTGTGGGTACTATTATTCCCTTGGTCAGAGTGACTGCAAGGGCAGAGGTGAGTAGTAATACCCAGGACAACAGTGAGGCACTGCTGTCAGAGGATGCCAGACTTCCTGTGGAAGGGGAGCTGGGAAGGATTACAAAGGGTTGAGACAGGCTCAGCACTCAGACCCTACATTACAAGGCCTGAGGGAGGTAGCCATGAGGCACCTGATTCTCAAGGGAAATAGGAATCTGGATACTGGGATAAAGGGTTATTGTACAGAGTGGTCCACTAAGAGCAGGCTAGAGTGTAAGAGAATACAGCAGTTGGTAGTGCCCAGAGCCTACCATCTGGCACTCCAAGCCATAGCCCATGATATTCCCTTTGCAGTTTATATGGGCATAGAGCATACCAAGAGATGCATTATGCAGAACCTTTATTGGCCTGGGATTTCTAGAAATGTAACAGAGCACTGCAGGACCTGTGAGCAGTGTCAAAAGGTAGGCAACACAGGAGACTAGGTGAAAGCTCCTTTGATGCCTTTGCCTGTGATTGAGGAGCCATTTTAGAGGCTAACTATGGATATTGTAGGGCCTCCAAGTACCCCAAGTTTCACAGGGAAAAAGTATATCCTAGTGGTAGTACATTATGCTACCAGATAACCTTAGGCAGTGGCTCCATTTTCCATTGAGGCAGAAAAGATGGTAAATGCTTTGTTAGAGATTTTCAGCAGGGTAGGTTTCCCAAAAGAAATACTGGCAGAGGTGCCAATTTCATGTCAGACCTGCTGGTTTGTCTTTGGAAGCACTGTGGGGTGAAGCATCTAAGACCACCCCGACTATCCCCAGACTAATGAGCTTGTTGAGAGGTTAAACTCTCCATTCAAGATGATGCTACAGGCATTTGCAGACCAGTTCAAGGGAGTAAGACAAATATTTGCCCCATCTGTTTGCTTAGAGAGGATCCCTAGGATTCCACAGGGTTTTCATCCTTAGAGTTGCTGTATGGGCATAGGGCCCTCTAGATTTGATTTGAGATGAGTGGGAATGTGTGAATCCCACAAGGACTCTGTTGTACCATATGTCCTAAACCTTAGGACAAGGCTCAGGAAACTCATGGGCTTGGCCCAGGAGAAGCTGGCAGAAGCCCTATATCAGAAAAAGGTCTGGTACGACAGGAATGTTCGAGCCAGAGAGTATGCTGTAGGGCAGCAGGTAATGGTTCTCATTCCTGTCAGACAAGTTGCAGGCAGCTTGGGAGGGACCCTTCAAGGTGGTAAAGGTCAGTGATGTTAACTACATGGTAGAACTGCTAGATAGGAGACAGGGGCATAAACTGTACCATGTTAACATGAAGAAACATTACCATGCTAAAGATGACCTTGTACTGAGTATTTGCAGTGGATGGGAGGAGTCAGAGGGGGATCTGGTGACTGATCTCACGGAGGCTTGGACTAACACCTCAGTAAAAGGGATAGCAATGTCCCAGCAGCTATCCCCTACCCAAGTTCAAGAAAACCAAGCAGTGTTACAGGAGGGTGGGGAACATGTTCAATGGGAAACCAGGGTGCACCCACCTGGTGCAACACCATGTGGATACAGGACCCCAAAGCCCTATTAAGCAGGCCCCTTATAGGGTGCCCAAGAGGGTCAGACTGAGGAGAAACAGGAGATGTTGGAACGAGGGGTAATTCAGGAGTCCAGCAGTCCATGGGCCTCCCCAGTGGTGCTGGTACCAAAAAAAGGATGGCGGCACCAGGTTGTGTGGACTGCAGGAAATTAGAGTGAGATGCTTACCCCATGCCTAGGACAGATGAAGCCCTAGAGCAGCTGGGTGGGGCCAAGTATCTTACCACTATTGATCTTACCAAGGGTTACTGGCAGGTGCCCTTGACTCCCAGTGCTAGAAAGGTCAGCCTTTGACTCCTTTGGGCTTGTATCCCTTTGGGATGAAAAATGCCGCAGTGACTTTCCAGAGGCTGGCAGATCATATCCCAGCAAGAGAAGGAGATTTCACCCTTGCTTACCTGGATATTGCCATCTACAGCTATTCCTGGCAAGAGCACCTTCTGCATGTCGGGGAGGTGCTGGGCAGACTACAGTGGGCAGAGTTGACCATTAAGCCCAGAAAATATCAGGTGGGTATAGCAGAGGTCTCCTACCTGGGACAGAGTGGAGAGTGGTAAGATCAGAACCTGCAAAAGTGAAATCCATTCAGGCATGAACTGCCACTGTTACAATAAAGCAGGTGAGGGCATTCCTAGGGACAGCAGGGTACTACAGAAAGTTAGACCCCAATTATAGTATCATAGCTACTCCCCTCAGACCTCACAAGGAAAAACAAGCCAGATAAGGTAGTGTGGACCTCAGCATGTGAGCAGGCATTCCAGAAGCTTAAAAGAGCTTTGGTAGGACCCCTTGTGTTAGCCAGTCCAGATTACAGTAAAGAATTTGTTGTGCAGGTGGGTGCTTCAAACCATGTGTTGGGGGCTGTACTCAGCCAGGTCTCAAGAGGGAGAAGAGCACCCAGTGGTATATCTCAGTCATAGGCTCTAAGCCAGGGAGGAATGCCTAGCCATAACGTGGGCAATGCAGAAACTTCAGCCTTATCTGTATGGAAGGGAATTCACTGTAGTTACAGACCACAATCCCTAACATGGCTATATCAAGCCAGCCAGCAAAATGCCAAGTTACTAAGGTGGAGCTTAGGGTTGTAAGCATATGAGTGCAACACCACAGTGGGGTTAGTAATGCCAACACAGATGCTCTCTCAAGACAGGGAATTGAGTAAGGTATTCCCAGATAGGCTCAACCCTCAAGCAGAGTTTCTCAAGGGACACTTGAAAAACTAGCTTGAGTTTTTGGAGGGGGGGGGGGGCTGTCACACTGCCAGCCCAGCTATTTGGAATTTTGTAAATAATTCTACACAATTTATGAAAATTGATAGGATTTATACAGAGTTGTGTATAAAGTACTGAGCTAAAATGTAACCATAGCATGCCCTATTGGAACTGGAATGTACCTGCACTATTGTGACACTTTAGATCCATGTTCAATGGAAACTGGAACACAGGAGGTTAACTTGAAAAAATTCAGAGAAAATAGTTGACATTAAATTGTTTTAACGCATCATAAAAGTTAGCTTCAGTGTAGCAAGAAGACTGTCTAGAACTAGGGTGCCCTTCTGCATTGCAAGTGTTTTAGGTCTCCCAGCAGTTGCAGACATCTGAAGGCTATGCATTTTCACAGAGATGCTAAATTCTGTTAGGTTCTTACAAAGGGGGTTTAGCTTGGGAATTAAAGTCAGGTGGCAAAAAATTACATCATCCAAGCTAACCCAGCAGTAATATTTGATATTAATGTAAGAATGGAGAGACTGAATTTTGTATTTGACCAGGAAACATCCACTAACCTTCTGCACTTGCCTTACTGTAAGCTTGTTTTTACAGCACAGCAACTCTTTTAGATTCAGATAGGAATATAGTAAAGTAGAGATTAGATGCTTTTATTGGAGACTGTCCTGTAAAATTTTTTTAAATATTTCCCATGATTTTGAACTCGGATGCAACTGATTATGGAGTACTGTTTTGTTCTTTTAATTAAACATAGTTAAACCTTTTAATTGTGGCTATTCTGTTTAAAAATATTTAAGTTCTTAGAGTACTTTCATATCTATATGGTGACACTGTACAGGCCACTCCTAAATAGCCTTGCTCTTGGTCAGACTACCTTTTAGACCAATAGTAATATTACACAGTAGAATTAGACAGTTTAAGGACCTTAAAGTAGCTAAGTAGAGGCTGGTGGCAGTGGAAACTACCTTATAGTTTGGGCAGAAGGGGGCATAGCTAGACCACCTGTGCTAGCCTTTCCCAGGACAGAGCAAGTGTGCGTTTGTATATAAACCAAATCTGAAAGTGCGTCAGCTACTTGGGCAGGGACACAAAGCACTGGCTGGACAGAGGGTACTGGATTTCTCATCCCTATAGCTGTGCCAGTGGGGAGTCTTATTGGAGACCTGGAGGGAGAGGGAGAAGCCAGCCCCAGACTGATCTCTGTGTGCTCTTAAGGAAAATTGCACTTTACTGTGTGTGTACTTATCCTCCCATTGTGTACATCCCCACTGTTGCCAGTGCTGATTGAGGCTGATTACTTTGCCAATGCTGGGGCATCACAACCGAACTATTTTATTCTTGGTGACTTCAATATAAACCTTCATGAGAATAGCATTAATGAAGTATTAGGCTTTACTGGAAAAGCTCACCAAGACTGACAACTTGTGACGAAAAGGTTAGTTTGCTTTTGATTTCTTGTATTTTCTATTACTTTATCACCTTCTATTTTGCATACTAAGATTTGTTTTCTTTACACTGTTTTACTTGTATTCTGCTTTGAACTGCATATTAAAACTTTGAAAGAGACAACAGCTGTGTTTGGGAGTCTCAGAATTTATGATAATTTGATCACATATCTCCATCCCTTTCCCTGGCTGTTGTAAGCACAATTATTTTGTGAAAACACTCCTTCAACTATTTAAATTTATTGGCCATCCCACTGTATTCCATAGAGCCAGAAAATAAAATGGTTCACCCACTTTCAATCTATCTTCTTTTAAGATCAGTGGCTCTCCACTTAGACAGCTGAAGCTTTAGTTACCCCCTTTTTCAAATCCAACTGCCTAGTGCACACTGCATTTATATTAACCCATTTTTTCATCTTGCCTTTAAACATCTATTGTAAGACCACCAGTTATTGGGGAGCCCCATACCTCTCAACTTCTTAACAAGAAATCTGGACAAAGCCATAAATAAAAATGGGACAAAGGCCCAAACATAGGGACAATTTTTAAATATTTCTCTTACAGACTTAGAAAGTTGACAGAACAGGCTTTGCATTAGCATGATTTTTTTTTTGAAGGGTATGAATTTTGAAACCCAAATGACTCATTTTCTAACTTCAGGCTTTAATGACTTGCCACTAATTTGCCAGAAAAACACAATTTTATGAAAAATGGACCCAAAATTTGAGACTAATTCTGTACAGTTGAGAGGTATGGGGAACCCAAATTCTGCCTCTCGGTAGTCATCATGGGATTACTGTTTCGGTTTTCTCCTGGTGAGATAAGGAGCACAGGGACATTAGTTTCTGGAGACTGCTGATCACCAGAAAGCCTAATAGCCGTTTTACAGGTGACAGTTTGGAATTTGTGCTTATATTCTGCCCCTGCTGAGGGGAGGAGTAGAGTGCATTGATTCCTGACTATTTCTTGTTGGACAGTGAGAATCTATGCTTAAAGTTGCTGATTGGTGGGGTTGCTATTCAAGGCATCTACCAGGAAAAGGCTACAACCATCCTATTGACCCTTGCATCATCTGGGACAATACCGATCACCAAACAGGCTGTAGCCTGCTTCTCATCCTGGGATTGGTGTTAATGTTTTGCTTCGGGCAAGGTAAGAAGCAAAAGGAGCATTGTATCCCAGCAGAGTGAAGCTGTGTTGAGACCAAACATTAGTAGTAACCAAGCAGTAGCATTCATGCAACTACCCTCTTTTCATAATTCTTGACAAGCTAATTCTTGGTCTTTACCAAGTACTGCTTGACTTGTTTCCAACTTCAGAATATCTACCTAAATACTTCATCCTGAAATTTCCAGGGTCCCCTTATCAGTTTCCCCTCAGGTGTTTGGCAGTGCCCTGTACAGACTCAGACACCTTCAGTGGCATTTTGCCTGTAAAAGCAAAACTGAAATCTCTCCAATACCTAGTTGCACACAGGACTAGTTTGCAGTGACACTTTCCCCAGAGTTGCAAACTGAATACTCCTGATATTACTTTATCAGTCTGGCTGTCTAATAAAAAAGGGGTCTGTTGCCATTGATATGAACTTTCCCACTATCTCAGTTACCAACTTGGTGGATATGGGCATCCTGAGGTAATGCAAAAATTGCCTGTTTACTGAAGACCAGTTAATTCTCAAACTGTGTAAATACATCTCTCACATACCATATCAATGTCACTGAAGGTAAAGCTCTCACAAAAATACTCCTGTCAATAAGGTTGTCAGTAGTACACATGCTGCACCAATCACATACAATTCAAAGCAAACATAGATCCACATATGCTGAGGCACTTAAATGTAACCTTCATAAACCCGAAAACTCCTAGCTGAAGTACACAAATACCCTCAGCAGCCCCAAATGCACACTCTTTCAAGACATCCACATGAATACAGAATCACATCTCATGGAGCCCTTACCTCTAAGCCCATAAGGCAAGCCACCACACAATCCAACATTCTGGTCATTGGAGACTCCATTGTGCAACACTGATGTCCCTCTCACCAGGCTGAGTAAGGAGAAAGTCGCAGTCAGTTGCTTACCAGGGGCTAGGATCTGCCGCATTATGCATGCACTCAGGTCACTGGACCACAAGTACCAGTAGGACTTAGTCCATGTGGGAGTAAATGACCAGAGACATACCTCCCTAGACTATATGGAGAGAGATATCATGGCACTCAGAATGTTGGTCTCAGGCTGGTACAAGCCAAACATTGAGCAGCATTTTACCTTCCCCAAGGATGATGCCCCAATATGAACAAAAGATTATTCACTTTAATTGGCTTAGTTTCTGATGTCATTCTAAGGGGGTGCAACAGTTGTCAGCTTGGAAGGAGATGGTCTGCACCATTCCCCCCTCTAGGCTTTTAAATATTAGCTACAATATTGTCTTCCCCATAGTGCTTTATAGGAAATACCCAACTGAAAGTACTTCTGAAATAGCAAATCAAAACAAAGAAAATCTAAAGGTATTACTGTTCAATGGTCAGAGTCTAAACAAAAAACTCTTCTAGAAGCTCTCTTCACCCCAGAGAATGCCAATGTCTGCAGTCACTGAGACCTGGTTTAAAGCCACAGAGAGCACACCAACAGTGCAAGGTTATAGTGCCTTCCACACATTTAGACCAGCTACTACACAGACAAGGATGAAAGGTGGAAGTGTCTATTTACATCAAAATAGAAATCTACCTAAAGGCTGGTCAAACATGACAATGCTCTTCAGGTGCTCCATGTTCAGATCACCATAGGCAAAATCCAATATTTCCTTGCCAGCTACAAGTCCTCCTCTGGGACCCAGGAAACCCATACAATGTATTTAAACTTAGAAACACTAACCATCCAACCCAATACCATGTTCATGGGTGACTTTAGTTACCGCAGTATTAACTGGTGCCACCATGCATACAGGCAGAGAGATTCCTGAATTTTGTAAACAAACTCCCTGAACCAGGCAGCCAATACACAGACCAGGGGTGCAGTTGTACTGGATCTGGTCCTTACTAATATAGGACAGTGCTGCAACCCCCCCCCCCCCACTGTAATGTCTGCCCTGGTAAGGTAAGATCAGAAAATGGTCTCCTTTGAAATAAAAATAAAACATGGACCCCCACCTAAACCTGGAATATTCAGGAACAACTCTAAGACTAACCTCCTGCTAGTAAGTGATAACCTGGCAAATGTTCAAGCCCCATAAACCCTGAGAACACTGCTATGTAGAACTGTTCTCAGAAACTCTGTACAAGCATATTAACAGCTGCAAAGAGGTAACTGTACCCACCAAAAAGTACAGAACTAAAACAAGCCACCCTGGTGGAATCAAGATCAATAAGCTGTATAACAGAAGTACGATCATAGCAAAAATTAGGAGGTGCAGCACCCAGCAGGATAAAAGCACCCTCAAACTAAACATACAACTCAGTGGACAAAGTCTATCACAGCCAAATTTGAGGTGAATTTAGCCTCCCAGGCAAAGGACAATCACAAGGCACTCTTTAGATAAGTCTACAACCTCAAAGGCAATACACAATTGTGTGCAGAGCTCATTGCAAATGGAGCCACCTATACTGGGACAGAAGACATAGTAAACCTGGCTGATAAATTCAGCTCTAAGTGCACCCCACTCCCTACTCAACCTGCCCTTAGTAAATACCAAATACAACTCCCCCTACTATCACTAGGGAACAAGTCCTTAATGCTCTCTCCAAGGCCAATACCACTGCCTCAGTGGGCCCAGACAATATCCCAGGATACAGTTTAAATAGCATAAAACATGACCTATCAAGGCCTCTGGAATTGCTATTTAACTACAGGCTCCGAACAGGCTTCGTGCCTCATGAATGGAGAACAGCAACAGTCATCCCTCTGCACAAAGGTGGGCCAACTACATACCCATAAGTCCCACTACACTTATGTAAAGCCATAGAAAGAATCATGATAGAAATGATTAATGGTGATGTAGCAACCCCTCAGACACTGGACACAACCTCAGTTTGTTTTTTGTCAAGGGCATAGCATGCTTACTCAACCTGGACTTTTGAGGTCACCAAAGCAATGGATAAGGACAAAATGGTTCACACTGCCTACCTTGACCTGGCCAAGGCATTTGACAATACCCCACTTGGGCATTGTTGACAAAGACAGCAGGCTAGTTACAAACTCTTAGGTCACCCAGTGTATAGCTAACTAGCTCACAGACAGGACCCAGGAAGTTAGAACCTTGGGAGTCCACCTCTACAAAGAGACCAGTCACAAGTAGAGTCCCTCAGGGATAAGCCCTTTGAGAGCTTTCTGGCATTTACTTCTCTGAAGTCAAGACCAATATCAGTAGTCTCTGGCAGGCTAAATTTGCAGAGGATTGCAAATTATGAACAGTCACTGAATCCCACAGACAAGTTCTCCACGTGAGGTTAGACACAAACAACTGGTCAGAGCCACACACAAACTAAATGCCAAGAAATGCATAATAGTATCCTTCGGGAAGTCATCCACCTCTCGTAACTATCACACTGACAACACACCTCAGAGGTGACCCAGTTGTCAGGGACTTAGGAATACACAGATAGTAATCTACCCTTTGCCCTTCGTGTATCTACAGCAGTGAGGAAATCATTATATGCTGTGCAACAAAGGTATGGCATCCAAGTCCAAGTCAGTCATTGTTCCACTGTATTCAGCATTCAACAGACCTATCACTGGGTATAATGCCCCCTTTGGTATGTACCTAACAAAGCATATCCAACAATTGGAACTAGAGATTCCTCATTAAAAGAATACAGGATTTAAGTAAAATATCCTATGCAGATCGCCTCAAGGCTCTATCCCTGTATTCTGTCTCCTACAGGGATAAGGGAAATCTATACCTGACATATAGGGTATTGTCAGACCCCACTGCGATGGACCTCCTGCATATCCGCAAAACAAACAGCAGAATTACCCATTCTAAAGACTTAAACCTTGCCTGCAATATAAATAGGACCTGATGGAAAGACAGGCATGTATCCCAGAGATGAGGAAATCAGTATGACTAACATCTGGACTCTTTATAAGGACGTCTTAGTCAATATGGATAAAAGTAATTTGACAGGTACATATGTGGACCCCTACAAAGCAATTGAACTTATAAATCACAACCTGCTCTCCAATGGCCTCATGTATAAAAGTGACAAAACAGCAATATAGTACAACAACTTTGTCTAACAAACTTCTGGGTCAAGGTAAGACCAGTCCTTCCCCTTACAAGAGAGTCGTAGGTCAGTCCTCTATCCACTACATTTATATTTATTAACAGACTCCTGTCTGACTTCCCCACTCTTCCACTGATCCTACTTTAACTTATTGATAATCTCCCCCTCGTACAACAATTCAAATATTTTATCACAGGACCTTTGTCATCTTGACACCTAGCTGAATCACATGCATCTTACTCAACTTAAAAGAAAAGCCAATAAAGCTGCATCATTTGTGGCCCAGCAAAAGTTAATCAATGCACCACAATAAGAAAGAAAAACCTAAATTATTTCTACCAAGGCTGCTAATACATTCATTTAACTAGAGATAATGGGTGCATCACATTAAGCTTTCATCACATTGAAATGACAAACAATGATTAATAAGTTACTCTTCTAGGCCTGGAAAATTTCTCAGTTTAAACTGTAGAAGGTAGAGCAAGAGCTGGAAAAGGCTGGCAAAACTTGAATGCAGCCTACCCTTCACTGCTGCTGCCTTTCAGAAAAAAAAAAGATACTCTGAAAACAATTTTGAGCAAAACAGATAGTCACCAACTCTTGCTCCTTGTAAAATCTGCCACTGCCAGGACTAAACAAAAGGTAAATGGCTTCCTACCATGTAAAATCAAAGCCAGTGTGATGCTAAAAGAAACAGACCTACATAGCAATACCAGAAAAATGCATCATTACTGCATTGTAAAACATATGCATATCTTTTCCTTGGCTTGCTCTACGTGCAAGTCAAACTACAGTTTAGCTAACAGAATTAGTATAAACTTTGTATATTTTTATTGGTCCACAACATGTTTGTAGAACTTACTAATATTCATAAAGTTTTTAAACACTTTCCAGTTATAAACATCTTTGCACATGTCCAAAATCCTTCATTTTTCTTAGTCCAAAACGTTGCAATGGCTTAGTATAAACAGCTGTTCCACATTCTTTGTTCTATATTTCATGTTATTTTTCATTGACAGTTTGTCCAATAAAGCACCATAGAAAATCACTTGCTTAAAAAAAAAAAATTCTTCACTACCTTTTCCTTATTGCCTTCCTATATTCACAACCCATTTTTTCCCCATGGATTAATATACTTTTCATTTTTTATACCATGCTTTCCTTTCCAGCTCTGCTTTTTCAGTTCTCCATGTCTTGATTTGTACTTCCATATTCCACATCTTCAAAACGTTTCATTTCTATTTTCCTGTTTTGCACACATCTATGTACCATCATATTTTTCAAATAAAATGTCCTAGTATTATATTTTTCAGGCACTATTTAATACCCAAAATAAGTTTTATGCTAAGAAAAGATCTGGATTTATTAAATTCAACCCCCTTATCTTACATTCTAAACTCTTGACTAGATTCAACTCTGCTCCCCACAGAAAACCAAGAGAGATGCTCAATAATTCAGTTCCCATACCACGTAAAAATGCTAGTTTTCCTAAAAATGTGTACATGTATACCCTTTTTCTTGGGGACAACTGAAACACCCTCCACCAATCTGTCAGCTTTTGCGTTTTTTTTAGAACCTTTCTCCATTGTTCTATTACTACTTGTTCCTTTCCAAACATAACTCCATAACATCTATTTCAGTTCTGGCAAAATAAATACCTGCCATATTTACTACATCTCCAAACCCCTTACTTTTTGACAACTGCAATCCTACTGTACCTAAAATTTGTTCTGTTCTAGAATTTCTTTCATGGTTTGTTCTTGCTACCAAGACCAAATCTGCATAGGTTAACATTAACGGTAATGTCTTTTCTTCCTTAACTACCCATCTACTGTTCTCTAACCTTTATCTACATTTGTAGAACTGCATTCATTACCATGAGTCATGTGCTCGGTGGACAACCTAGCTTTACCCTTGATTCCCTGTCTTTTTTCTTATCCATCCATTCACCATCTCAGACAAGATTTTTCATAAATTGTCGTATCATTTTTATTTTCCTACAATGTAGTCATGTAAAATGTTCCAACATTTGCCACAACCAATACTATCTATTGCCTTAGTCAAATTGCATACTGTTACTTTCCCTTCTCCTCCCCCCTTATCTGTACACTCAACCTTCCCCCTTATCTGTACACTCAACCACTTCTTTATCCATCATTAGTATTTCATTTAGTCTTTTACCTTTAGCCCTGTATACACCTTCATCCAATTATTTTCATAACTCCCAATGATATTCATAAACTGGAGACAAATTACACTGGGAAATCCTGACTACAGTTTCTCTTCCTTTCCCCCTTTTTCCATATAATTGCATAACTCCCTTACAAATTTCTTTTATACCTTCCTCCATCTATTCATTCAATATTTCTAGGAAAATCATTTTTATCATTTTGCATTTCTTTATAAAAACTATACACTAATCCTTCTGGATCCGGTGCAGATTCTTCTTTATCTTGCGCTCCATCTAATTCTTTCCTCTCAATTCTTTTTTTCCATTTCTTCCACTACCTCCTTTTTTCATACTCTACTTTTCATAGTCACATTTTTTCTTATACATATGTATATACTGTTCAACTATCCATAATTTCCTTGTTTATATTTAACTATTTCTCATCTTTCATTACATCTCAATCTGTTACCCCAAAGTGTGGAAACTTTTCAAAAAATTTCTTATTTTTCTTCATTACATTCATATATTTTTTCTTCAATACTTTTCCCCAAACCTCTATTACTTCACAACTTTTTTCTCATCATCTTTTCCTTCTTCCATTGCTCTAATTTTAAGTACATTTTTAAAGTTCTTTATAGACCATCCAAAACTTTAACAAAATGGCTTCATTGTCATATGATCTTTCCAGTTGCCTTTTCATTTAAGACTCAGTCCCTGCAATTTTTCCTTTTAGTCTTAACCTTTTCCTTGTAGATTATTTGCTCCTATTGTCCATACAGCACTATAATCTAAAGACTTTGCTTCTCTAGTTCCATCTATTTCTTTCATGTCATCTGTAAATACACAATTTCTGTTTTTAGTAACCCACTCTTGTAAGTATATTCTCACCCTTTAAATTACCATTTACAACCTCTCAGCATTTTTATATCTTGTGTTTTTCTTTCACCTTTCTTAAATTACAAAGTCTCCCATGAACATGATATATTTACTGTCATACTTTTGAACTTCCTCAAACATTTCAATTTTATTTGTATATACTATTTTAAATGCATACTGCCCTTCTCTTAGAGAAACTTTCCCTTCTACCAGCACCATTATTTTATATTGGTTTCTTAATTTTTAATACTGCAATACCTGAGAATGCATCACTCCTTACAGTTCACACTTTTTTACACACCCTTTTCCTTTCATCTGTGCATCTTATGTCAAGTAAATGGATTAGCTCTGCATCTATTTTTTCATACCAAACACCATCATTCTATCACTTTTCATATTCACATTCAGTGATACTATACTTATTAAACCCCCCTTTTTTTAGTTCACCTCTTGGCCTCCTTTTTCTCCTTTGCACCCTTCCCCCAATAGAGCCTTTTGACTTTGTCCTAACTCAAAGTTCAAATCATCCTGTTCTTCCCTCTTTCTAATACCCAAACCTGTTTTCCATCTGTGTGGATTTTTTTCATGCATTAATTTGTGGACTTAGTGCATCTTTTTCTATATTTTCTTGCACTTCCTCGCCCCAAACCCATCCTTTCATCATTCACTTACCCATTCCTGAGTAAAAACTTGTTCTTCCCCCTCATTTTCATCACTTTGTCTTCATTAACTTATGGACAATCAAACCAAAAATGCTCATTTCCACATTTCCTACAATATGGCTTTTTTTCCTAAACTGTCCAAAGTCCTCACACTAACCATATATTTTTATGCAATCCTGGATTAAATGGGATTCATCCTCACTGAAAAAACATGCTTTACACTGCCCTCAGTACTTAACACTCCCTTTTTCCAATTTAATAGCACATTAGTTGTACGATACAATTTTTCTGTTTTTAAAGCTGCATAAACTTATCGCCAGTCCATACTTTTCAGTCATCCACAACTTTATATAATGTACATCCTGACAAGCTTAGGAAATGCATTTTTTAATTCATTCTCTCAGTTCAAACATGGAACAGTTTTCTGATTAACTGTATATTTACATTTTGGCAAATACAGAAATTCCAATGATAGTTTTCCTTTCACATTAGTTAACATTTTCTGCTAATGCAACTGTCTTAAAATTTCATTGAAAGGTTGTTTCTATATGTATTAATGCCCCAATGTCAAACAAAACGAATCCTGTGGGCATAACACTGTCTAAATCAAAACACCAGTTTATCTTCTGTGCATGCTTTGTTTTCATCTGCACAACAGCCCTTTACCTCCAGCTCTCAATAGCTGCAACCTGTCTACCCTGCACATCCTTTTCTTTCTGCAGTTTTTCCACTGGAACCTGCGACTGCCGCTTCTTTACTCTAGAAACACTGATGTCAGTTTGTTCTCCGTTTCATCTTCCTGAAGCCCAACACACGTCCTTAAATCCAGTTACTCTCCACTGTCCAAACATGCCCGCTCCGTATCCACATCATTTACAGCCTCCTTCTGTCGGTCATCTCCTCACTTCCAAATATTTTATCCATTACCATACTCCACTGCATGGCCTCCAATTCTGGTTTTGTTTCTATCATTTTTTGTAAAACAGTCATCCAGACCCCACCCCGAAGCCATGAAATTTACCTCCCAAACATCTTTTCCCTTCAGAATTACCAGTTTTTTTGCTCCTTCTCCAGCTCATCTATCTTAGATTCAGTGATCATCGATAACGGCCCTGTGCACCATCTAGTGATGTCACAGAGAGTAAGGTTTGTTTATTGATATCACTTTTATACATACAGTATTTACTACATAAATATTTACAATTAATTTCTTAAGGATATATTAAACACTTCCCCCACCCTTTCTTTCACAACCAAAACCATTTTTTCAAGATTTCTGCTAGTATCACCTTTCCATTTAACTTTATTTCATTTACTGAGTCCATAATGTTCGTAAAACAAATTATTCTATCCATTTTTTTACGTTTCTCACCAAAATAACCATACTGAATTATCCATGTTTAGTTCAACTTTTGTAATACCCTCTAACATTTTAATTTTACATAATTCTTCAGTTTACCGAAGAAATTGCAAAAAAGAAAAAAAACAAATGCAAATAAAACTTACCAGGCAAGAAAGAAAGCAGAAGTGTTTAGTGCTATTTTTAATTTTTAGAAAAAACTTTATAAAAACTTTGCAATGAAAAATATGCAGTGGTAAGGTAAATACTGTTCTTGGTATAATAAAAAATAAACTTAGGTGTCCCTGTTGCACAAGAAAATACAAAGGGCTATCTATATGTGAATGTAAATCAAGGGTAATAAAAGTACAAAGCCAAACAGGTGAAGACAAAACTCACAAACCCTAAACAAGTTAGTAGAGATCAAAGGCAGGAAAGTATCTCAGGGGTCACTTAAGCCAACTCAGTGCACATAATATTAAGTGTTTCATTAAGCCTTGGGAAAAAGAGTCAGCATTTAGAAGCAGCTGCCATTTCAGTTCACGTACTTCTAACAGAAGATCAGTGCCCCCATAGAAATCAACCTGTTCTAACACTAAGAATTTAAATTTTCTGAAACGTGCAGAACTAACCGTTTACTTAATGTGTTTTTCAAGTCCTTGTTGCAGATAGAGGCAGAATGTTTTTACTCTGTTGGAAAGTTCGAGAGGTTATACCTATGTAGAAGCTACAAGTGTCGCATATCCCTGCATAAACGTTTGAGCTACAATATCTGTAGTGAATAACTGCAAAATTGCAATGTTGGAAAACAGTCTGAAACTTTATGAATGTAACTGCAAACAATACAAGAGCTGCAAGGAAACATGCCTGGTATTTTATCTGCATTTACTGTTTGTTCAAGCAAAACAAAGTTTATCTGAGTGTTAAAGAGAAACATGTAGGGACTTTGTTCTTTTGAGAGAGAAAGCAGGTGCATCTCCCAGAATTGCAGCAATATCCTTGTTGCTTCTGATAATTTCCCATTTCCTGGAAATAGTCATATTGGTTTAAAGTCCAAACAAATAGGAGGTGGGAAGCTAAGGGTACATTCCAAAGTTGCTGCCTTGATAGGTTACAGGGACAGGTTTGGTTCATAGTATTATTCTAATTGGTGTGTGAGGGGCTCAGTCTAAAACTGCTTCTTGGATTGTTTCTGTAAACCATGCACAAGTACTGGTTTGAATTTGGTCCCCTGTGATTCATTAACTTCAGTGAAAATTCTATCAAGTACAGGGTTGGGGTAATTTCTATTTATAAACAAATCAGGAAGTGGCTCTCTTTGTAGAAATTATCTTAATTGCTAATAATGCTAGAATATCTAATAAAATGGTCTCCTCGCAATACTTCTCTGCATGAAAAACAGGTGCTGACTGTTGAAATCCAAAAAAATTACAATAAGTCTTCCAGAAAATACTGGAATCCCAACACAAGTGAGTTAGTATCAAGAGTGATTTACATGTTGAAGGATTGTACTATGAAGCTACAGCCTGAGATTTTGAAATTGAGAAATAGAATTCTATGGGATAAGGAGTGAATGAAAGAGTGAGGGTCCTGCTGTGAACTTTGCCACACCTGCAGAGCCTGGTATGTTGAAACCCAGGTAGATAAACAAGTGTTTGTCTTTCACACTAGCAAGACTGGGGCCATTTTTTGAGCCCATCACCACTCCCTTTATCTGCTGATAAATAACTCCATTTAAGTGGAAAAAGTTACCCTGAAGCACCTTAGAAATCAAAGCACAAATAGTGTCAATCCTATCAGCGGGAAAAGCAGACTGTTTAACCCTAAACAATCTTAAATATTCCAGCCCCTTAGTATATGGGATGTTTTCATAGAAGGATCCAATATCTAGCTCAACTAACATCTTGGCAGCTGTAGTAGGTGGATGAATAGATTGAAAAATGCCCAAGAGTCCTTTAAAAAAGGACAGTATGTTGTGGACTATTGGGTTCAAAAGTGAATAAACGAAATCTAATATTTTCTTTAGTCCTTTTTAGGCACAATGAGTCTAAACAGAGGATCAGTGGCATCCTTATGCATTTTTGGAATACTGAAAAACTTCCTAGACTACGACAAAGCACAAACCAGTCAAAAGTAATGAAATGGTCTCTCCATTGTTTTAAGCAGTTTATCGATGCTATCAAAGTTATGAGAGACTGTTTTAAGGTCCACATCTCTGTAGTGCTCACTAACCAGGTCTACCTCAAGTTTGCTGATGTAATGAGCTTGTTCCATCAGGACAATACCAGTTCCCTCATCTGCCCTCAATGTGCAGACTTTTATCCTTTTCCAGCTCAGAGACAGCTGAACTGTTATTTTTTTAAGCAAGTCTCACAAATCACATTCACTCTCAGAAATATCTGTAGTGTGTTATGCAAGAGGGGGTTGTAAACACTTCCTTTTAAGAGTCTTATTGATGTTGGTATCATTTGTTCCTGATGGTTTGACATCATCCAGAAGAATTCATAAGTTTAGCTTTTTAAAAAACATCTGCAGGTCTAGTAAAAGATTGGGTAAATTAATGCATTGCTCTGGGATAAAAAAAAAGAGAATCCTTTGTTTAAACACACTAAGTGATTCACTCAGGAACACAGTGTTAAAGACTGCTGAGCTTGGAATTAGTAACTACAGTGAAGTTAGGGTTTTAGTACCACTGACCAGTCCTCCTTGGTCTTCCCCTCGCATAACCCCTTCCTCTCAAAGTCTGTCCTCTGCCTCTCTGTACCTGTGCAGTACTCATTTGCCCCCTCATAGTATATCCACTGTTTGAGCTCCCTTCCCCCCTCAATGCATCCTGTTGGGAAAGGGATAAAAAGAGGACCATTTTGTCTCAGAATCAGGCGCATTTTGCAAATCCAAAGTAACCTTTAAGGTGTTTGGAACAAGATGTGAATCCTGAATGTTATTGTTTGGATGAACAGGAGGAATGGACATTACAGGTGCTGCTGCAGACCTTGTTGTGAATTCCTAAATCTTGGAATAAGAACCAATTGGCTATGTTGTCCATTAAGTGGATAAGCCTGTCAGTTTTGATATTGAAAGATGTCTCCTTTGCAACTTCTGTTTTTTTTCCTGTGGATCAAAGTCACGTCTTGAGATCCTTGGAGAAATCCCAAATAGAATATGTTGGTATTGTTGAATGTTGGGGTGTGCAAAATAACCTAATGAAGATCAGAGATTTCTCTTAAGGTCTTCCAGTTTAGCCACATTAGTACTGAACAGGACATGTAAAACTTGCAATCCTGCTTCATTGCAGATATTGACCAAGTCATTGTATAATGGCAAGTTTTTCTTAGTCCAATTAGGAAATTTAAAACACTGCAATCCTTGCAGGACTATTTTATTTTGCAAGCAGCTGGAAAGGAATTGGTTAGCATATGTTACTTTTAAATGTCATAAGTACTCTTTCCAGCTTGAACAGTACCAGATTGCAATCAGTGAGAAATGCTGTCCTGTGCTGGTAGTCCTGGAAAGAGAACATTATTGTTCATTTTGTAGGAAAGGGGTTGGTCCAGCCTTCAGTATTGAGAAGATCCAGTAGATCACCACTATTTGTTGGGACACTGAGCACTTAAATAGTTATGTTCATTAAGAGACTGACCTGCACTGATGTTAATGAAACCATTATGTTCTGGATCCTGACTGTTGCATCTGGCAGTGTTTGGATTGAGCTGGCAAGGTCCAGTGGAATCTTACAAGTCATCAGATCAAAAAAAGTTGGCTATTGTACCCAGGATCTGCTATCAATCCATTGCCCATGGCAAAACAGAAAACTAAATAGTAAACTGAAGAACTGATTGCAAAAAAAGAAAAAACTACATGGAAATAAAACTTATCACTCTCGCAACTTAAGCACACATTCTGTTTCTTATTCACCACAATACATACTCACTCTTACTTTTTTATAAGGCATAGTTGCCTTAACAGGCAAATATGACCATCTCCATAAAAAAAATACTTACATTCATGTATATTCCAATACCATTTATATCTCGTTATTGTATTTTAATATATAAAGGTTTAAGGGCCAAATAATATATTCTCATAATATTTAAATACCATTCTTTTCAGTCTCATTCACTTAAATTCTACAGCAGTTTTGGTTTGATATTCCTTGACTTCATATCATTGAGCCTTTTATTTTCCCAAAAAAGGCTTATATTTATAGTATAAAATAAAGTTATCAAATTCTTATTTTCATTAGAATAACCATTCAAAACTCTACACAAATTCAATGATGCTGCATAGAGAAATGGATTTAAGCCTAATCCTCCTAACTCTTCCTTCATATACAAAATTCCCCTCTTGACTGGGTTCAGTCTTGATCCCCATAATTGATCCCCATATAAAAAGGAACATATAATAGACATTAATGTTTCTCAGTGTTGGCAACATAAGTGTTAGCTATACATGCTAACTTAACAGGATAGAATTTATCAAATGCACTTTCTTCCTATATGACAATTTAAATGTTTTCCAAAAATACATCTCCTTTATTTCTTGAAATATCTTTTCCCATTGCTTATTCTTAGTTATTCAATTCAAATATCATTCCTAATACATCTATATACATAATTAAATTTTACATCTTCTATTTTCCCTCACATCCAAAGCCTTTACTTTTTTTTCTTCATTTATACACAGACCAATCTTACTTAATGATCTAACTTCTCAATTATCTCTTTCATCCATTTTATTTTGGGTGATTAATACAAGATCAACTGCATATGTATACATTATAGGTAAATGCAATTGTCATCTTGTATCCTGCAATATGTCATTTTTATTCATCTTATTCACTATGACATTCATAACTAAAGAAAACAATGCTGCTAGCTGGACCTCCGTCTTATTCCACATTCCACTTTTATTTATTAGTTATCCATTCAGTTATTCTAACTTAATTCCTTTCATGTACTGCTTAACCTGTATTATTTTTCCACTTGTATTATATGCTTCTAAAATTTCCCATAAAAAAATCACTTTATCAAATGCCTTTCTTAAATCATTATCTTGGCTTCCACCTTACTATTTAATATATCTATGACTTCTTTTATTACCCATAATAAATCTGTATTTCCTTTTCCCTTTGTACTGAATATTGTTTGAAAAGTAACTTATCCATTTTATTTAACCTTGGTTATTTTTCTCATGAGTATTTTATAGTTTGTATTGTTTAATACCATCAGTCTCCAATTCTGTCATTTTTTTCTCTTTTCCATACAACTCCAGTACAAATCCAGTACAAATCTCATCTACTATTTTCAAATCTAACCATTCATTCAATACTTCTACAAATGCTACTTTTTTCCAGATTTTCATTTCATTATAGATGTATTCAATACGATCCAAGCCTGTTGCTGTATTCAGATTAGTATTAATACTTTCAACTTTCAAACTTATCCTTTGTTCCACACTTTCATTACCTACTTTAACCTATTACCTGCATACTTTTGATCGTCTTACATATTAACAATTTGACATATCTTTTTGTTACTTTCCTTCTTTATCCTTTAACTCCCTTATTACTTTATTTTCTTTAACCAACTTATTTTAATAAGGTGTTACCTCGTCATTCTTAAGCAATATTTTTGCTTATGTAATACATTTTTAATACCCATTTGATTCATTCTGTATATTTTCTCTTTTCATAGAAAGCTTTATCATTTCTCCAAACATTGCTTGACTTAGTCATACTGTCTCATTTCCATACATTCAAAAAAGCATTTTATATTTTTAAGATATATCCACCAACTTGTCCAAGTTTCATACAACATTCTCACGTTTATATAATCATTCCATAATTAAAATTTCTTCCCTATCCTCATTCTTTAACTCCTTTTCATTCTAATTACTTCACTTATTTTAATATAATCTGTTTTGGGTCTATATTATCATGTAAACAGGGCTGTTCAAATGCCCTTGCATCAACAGATGTACACCAAAATACCTAAAATGTTGAATGGCCACAAGAGTTTACCCAGGAAAACATCATGGGGCCAACAAAAAAAAAAACACAAACCAACAGACACAATAAAGTGGGGGGCTTTGCCCACCACACCCCTGATACACCCCCCCACTTAAATATTTCAACTCAGAGATTGCACTACAGTGGAGGAAATGGCAAATTCCCCAACGGCCCATTGTTTTTTCCCCCTGGGAAAAAAAATGCTTGTGGCCATTCAACATTTAGGCACTTTAGTGTACATGCATCAACGTATGGGCGTTCAATGAACAGCCCTGTCAACATGGTAATATAAACCCTCTTTTTCATGTACTTTGATCCATATTGCTCTGAGCTGAGAATCCCGTCTTTATTCCTTTCTGCAAGACTTTTAAACTATCTGATATAAAAAAATTGACTTCTATTTCAATCTCACCACTTCTATAGGTCCAGTGTATATCATCCCATATGTATAATTTGCCACATTTCATTTTGACTATTTTGACATCAGTACCATTTTCTTATTGTTCTTAAGTTAAAATTAAAGTATTCCACTATATCCATATTAGCACAATCTTTTTAAACAGTCTTTTCTTTCCTTGTAACATGCATATACAGCAATAACTATACACATTTATGCTCCATCTTAAATTAGGATGCATTACAGTACTAGATGCAACTATAGTAACATCTAATATCTTGATTTTGACACAAAATACATATCCTAAACAAGTGTCTGTTCTGATATTCCAAATGATAGGTCCATCCCATAACTTTTCCATTTGTTTCCTTTCTTCCTCTATTTAATATCTTCTAATACAATAACACGAGCATTTATTAAACCACTCCAAAATTCCTGTTTTTCTCATTCATGCTATTAACATGCAAAGCTAAAACCTTAATCTTAAATTTCTTAACCTTTCTTTTTTGCTTTTTGTAATTTTACTTTTAAATTTTCTTTTCCTTTCTTTTTCATCTTTCCCCTATGGAGTTTATCCTCTCAGCATTTGCAATTCACATATTCTTCACTTATGTCCACTGACACTTCTTCCTTTCGTTTTCCCCTTTTGGAATTAATTCTGGATCTTGTGTCAGTCTGCCCTTCATTTCTTTTACTTTAATCCTGATCTACTTTTTATACATCTTTTTCCATAACTTGTGCATTTAACATTCTAAGCTGCTGCCCAGTGTTACCACATTTCTTACATATCAAATCACATTGTTTAGCTTAATGTCCAGTTTTACCACACAAACATTTCTGTTTGTCACATTCACTGCTCAAATTATCTTTTCCACAGGGAAAAAAAAGTTTTAGGCTTTTATATTCCACAAAACCCCTGTTGCCACTTACATCAACAATAAGGATATGTAATACATTGTTGTGACATTGTGAGGTATTGACAGCTGTATCAAGAGAAGTAAGACAGTACATGTGTGGCATATGCCAGCATGACTGGCTGATGTTTTGTAAATCTTGTCATTTGACTCGCACTGATTTGTTCAGATGCTTGTATTAAAAATGTATTCGCAAAAGTTGTTTGCTAAGATTCTGTTGCATCATTTTTAACAAAGTTCTGAATGTGTGTTGTGCCAGAGTCATGTGACTAGATGTGATGTCATTCTATAACCAGCTGAAGGAAGGAAGTCTGGCAGCAGCAATTTTTTTCTCTTTGGAAAATGATATATAAAAGCTCTAGGTCAGTTATCACAATTCAGTCCAGTGTGCACTCATCTACCCTTTTGGAAGTGAGCATCTCAGCAGTACATCTTGCCTTGCAATATCAAGTGAGTTAACTAGGAACAGTTTTCTGTTTAGTTAGGAAAAGTACAGTGAGATTAGGTTATTTCTTTTTCTGCATGTGAGATTCTATCCAACTGTTAATTTATATTTCCTGTGACTGAAAATATTTAGTTACAATAGAGTCAAGTATTTTCCAGTTTTCTATGTTTATTATCCATTAACTATTTTTATACCTTTCACTGTGTCTGGTCTTAGTGAATATTTTTAATAATTTGAGTGTACCTGTTCTTATTCCAGTGTCACTGTGGACACTCCGAAGCAGTAAAGCTTCTTGGTCACTTCACCATTCATATCAGTATTAATATGACTGAGTATAATTGGTTAGACCTTGTAAGAGCCTTAGAGTATTTGGCTGGTAGCAACTATCATAACCTGAAGGGGACATAGCTAGTGAATCAGCCAGCCTTTCCCAGCTGTGTGCACTCGTGTGCACACACGTGTGAGCGTGTTCATGAAAAAAAAAAAAAAGATATTCAAGGGTGTGTGCCAGATACTTGGAACTGGGACGCAGTGCTCCAAGGTGGCTTTCGTTTGGGATCTGGAAAATTAGAATCCAGTCCCAGTAGAGCATGTTCCCTGTGTGCTCTTCTGGGAAATTGCTTGATGTCAAGAGCTACACTTGGAAATACTGTGCAAATCCATTCCTGTTTAGTAACCACCTCTCACTGACGTCAGTGGTGAGGGTTAGGGCTCCTTGACTACTGGCACAGGTTAAAGAGGGAATCAGCACAATTTACTGGTGGCAGTGGTGGGATATTAATTGAATGGCAGCAGCCTGTAAAACAGGTGTCACTGAAGGTCTGTGTACTCAACAGCCACTAGGGTAAACATTCAGAGTTTGTGTCACAAAAGTTTGTTAGCTAGTTTAGTAATGGAAAGCAGGCAAAGGTGTCAGCAGAAGACTATTATACAATGACAAAGAACCAGTTGCTCAAGGTGTGCAAAGCCAGAGGACTGGTGCATGCCAACCTGACAAGAGTATGATTACAGCCTTAATCACAGATTGAGCACAGACCAGCAACTAGGGAAGACAGCCAGGCAGATGGGGATGTGCAGTCTTCAGAAACAGGACAGTTCACCTTTTCCTCACAGAACTTAAAAATCCATCTGGAGACTGTAGATAGACTGCAATGTTTGGAGGCTGAGGAGAGGGAAAATCAGCATGAACTGGAAACCAAACATTTGGAGACTGAAGAAAGGGAGAAGCAGTGTCAGTATGAACTGCAATATTTGGAGGCTGAAGAAAAGGAGCAGTGTCAGCATGAAAAGGAGATGCCGAATTAAACAAGGTCATCAAGGTAATGGGGAAGGAAGTAATGGAACCCCAGAAGCAATAAGTCAGTAAATTTCTTCCACAATTTAAACAGGATACAGATTTTCATAATTTTATTCATACATTTGAAAGGGTATGTAATCAGGTTGATATTAACCAAGAGCTCTAGTTACAGTTCCTGTCCCCCTTAACTCCATAAAACTGTAAATATTTCTAAATTGTAAGCTTATAGGAAAGTTTCCTGAGCACAGACACAAGGCAGATAAGTGTTTGCAACTGGATTGCTGAGTTAAGCATTTACTTTCATAGGTGGGTGAGTGGGTGTCAGGTTGCCACTTTTGAAAAGCTGGCAGATTTTGGTGAGGGAACAAGCCATTAGCACTTTGGCTGAGGACATGGTAATCTAGTTGGCAGACCAAGAATTTAAATCTGCAGATGAGCTGGGGAGAAAAGAGGATCTCTAAACAAGCAGGGAATCACTGCATAAGATTGCGATACCCAGTGCTGCACATGGATATTAGGGAACCCTTGGTTGACAGCTTAAATCACCCCGAGTCTACCAGCAACAAGAGGGGAAGCCACTAATTCAGGTAAATGGCCAGGATCAATGGCTAGACGTAAACGTAACCAAGGGGGCCATGTAGCATACAAATGTCCACTGAAGCAAACTGGGGAACAAAAGGTAAGGGAGCCAGGAAGTGGGAATAATTGCCCGCCAGTGGTAAGTTGTCTGGAGACAGAGGTACCAAACTATCAGAGTTTATAGCCTTAGTGGATGGAAGACAGGCCACTGCTAAGACAGACAGCTTCAGACCTAACCATTGTTAAGCCTGCATTGGTTAAAGACTAGCAGTACTTACTTTAGCAGTCAACACCAGTTAAAGATGTAGGAAGAACCCCATTCCAAATACCTTTGGCCAGGGTTCACCTTTGAGAGGGTGGAAAAGGGAATAAGCAAGTGAGTGTTTGAGGATATTCCTGCAGATATCTTAATAGGGAGGGATTTTGATAATTTAGTACCTTGTGTGCATGCAATTAGGCTTTGAGATGGGCAGGTAGGTCTGGTAGTCTGGGGGGACCCAGACAGATCACATGCCTGAAGCTGTGGCTGGTGGTATGGTTTTCAGGGAAGGAGCTACCTTGTAGCAGTGAGCCTAAAAGTGAACCACAGTTGCTGGTAGGTACTGATGCTCCCATGAACAGGGTGAATGCAAGGCAGAAGTGAGTGGTAGTACCCAGGTTGTCAGAGACAAAGCTGTCAGAAGATAGACTTCCTGTGGAATGGGAGCTAGGAGGAGTTACAAAGATAGAGTTGAGACAGGCTCAGCTTTCAGATCCTTTTTTACAAAGGTTGAGGGAGGTAGCTAAACAGGCACCTGATGCTCAAGGACAAGAGCCTATATACTGAAACAAAGGGTTACTGTACAGAAACTGGACCCCTGAGGGAGGGCTAGAGGGTGAAGTAATACAGCAGTTGGTAGTGGCCAGAGCTTACTATCTGGCACATCTAACCATAGCCCATCACATTCCTTTTGCAGATCATATGGGCACAAAGCGTATCAAGAGACATATTAAGCAGAACTTAAATTGTCCTGGGATTGCAAGGGATGTAACAGGGTATTGTAGGACCTGTGAGCAGTGAAAAAAGGTAGGCAAGGTTGGGGACAAGGTCAAAGCTCCACTGATGGCAATACCTATGACTGAAGAACCATTTCAGAGGGTAGCTATAGATACTGTGGGGCCTTAGAGTACCCAAAGGTCCACAGGGAAGTATAACTTGGTGGTAGTAGATTGCGCTACCAGATACCCTGCAGCAGTGGCTCTATCCTCCATTGAGGCAGAGAAGCTAGCAAATGCTTTGTTAGGAGATTTTCAGCAGGATAAGATTCTCAAGATAAATACAAAGTGGGGTGCCAATTTTATGTCAGACCTGTCTGTAGAAGTGTTTTAAGGTGAAGCACGTAAATACCACCCCCTACCATCTCCACACTAATGGTCTTGTGGAGACCAACTCTACACTAAAGAGCATGATACTGGCATTTGTTTGTTTTTCAATTGAATTGTACAGGTTATAGGTCACATTAAATGTGGGAAACATTATCAAATGAATTACTGTGGTCTCATGTTTTTATAACACAAAAACCTGGCATTTTAACTGGGGTGTGTACACTATATCCACTGTACCTTTGGGTTTTCACATCTTCCCTCTAATTTTTGACACCCTTATTTCTTTTTCCTCTTACCAGCTTATTTAAATATGGTGCTACATCTTCCTTGCACACAATACTTCTATTTATGTAACTGCTTATTAATTGCATCTTCTTTTTTCATACATCTTTCACTAAACACTTTAGTAGTACATGTTGAAATATATCCTAATCTTAATTTCTTGTATTCTTACTTTCTTGTGCTCAATACATTCCAGAAAACAAGTTTTACATTTTTTAAACTAATCATATTGTTCAAGTTTTTAAGTCTTAAATGCCTATATGAATTTTCCCATAGTATACTACTTTTCTATCTTGTTCCAATTCATTCTTTTAACCTTTTCATTCATTTTCCTATTTTAATATATCCTTCCTTTCTTGTGCTTTTATCCATATTGCTAAATAATCAGAAAACCCTGCATATGTAACCAATTGTTGCACTATTTTTATACTGTCAGATATCAGAATAGTCCATTTCAGTTGTAATCTCACTTCTATTATATGTCCAATGTCTATTCTCCCATACACTTAATTTGCCACATCTAATAAATTTCACTATATCACATCCTTTTATTCTCAAATCACAATGTAGATCTCATACCAATATTATATCCATATTAACACGTATAGTTAAATCTTTCTAAACAGTTCTCATTCTGTCACATATGCACATAGCTATTATTCTAAAAACACTTATTGCATCTTAAATCTAGCATAGTAATATGTCCTAAAATCTACTAATGTCACATCTAATACTTTCATTTCTTTGGCATAATCTACTTAAACCAGAACACACCGTTACCCATATTCCTGCTCCATTACACACTTCTGTTTTCATTCTTTTTTCTATCAGTAATCTAATGTCTTCTAATATGACATGAGCATCCAAAACAGCACACCATTCGAATATACCTATTCAACATTGTTCATACTACTAACATTTATAACGAATACTTTGTTTTTCAAAAAATGTGGAAGGAATTCTAATCCTTTGCCCTTATTAATCTCTAAATTGTCATGCAATTATATTTTGTTCCTTCAACCCTTTTCCCCTATTGTATTCTACTTTTAATATCTGCCAATTAACATAATCACTTCTCATTTCCTTCATCTCCTATTTTTTCTTTGACATTACTTTCTATAACCCCTGCTGTTTCACTATGCTCTGGACCTTCCTGAACATTTTTAACTTGCTCCAGATTTTGCATATTTTCTTCAGCTTCCACATGCAATGCATCATTGTCACACTCCAGCCAAGCATGTCCAGTATTAACACTTTTTTTACATTTCAATTCACATTTTATAGCATGTCCTGTTTTTACACATACACACTTTTTTACATTCACCTATTAGATCTCTTCCACAGAAGAGAAGTATTCAAAGAGTAAGTCACAAAAAAGGCCCTTTATAAGTATGAAAGCTCTTACCTCCTTTGCAGTAACACAAAGGTGCAATCAAAAAGTCCCAGACCTTATAACTGTTTAAGCCTTTCTTCTTTTTACTGCTTACCAAAATCATATGCCTACTCTTTTTCCTCTCCTTTTTTAGTTTGGGAAAGTGAACCAAAATTAAGGCCTTGTGTGCATATTCCTCCGTTCTCTCCATTACATCACTCCAAGATACTGCTACATCATTACCAGATTCACTGATTGATCTTCTCCAAATAACCATCCTGCAACTGCCTGGACTAAAGAGTTAAAATACATTCCTTTAGGCCATCTGGCTCCTCATTGAACTTCTGCTGGAATACCTCCTCCAAATCAAACTGCACTTCATAATATACAATACTCTGTTCCAGCATCTCTTCCAATACCAATTATCCATTCTCCACTCTTTCTATAAGTAGCATCAATTCTATAAATTACACATGAGATGATTTTCCATGAATAATTAAAGAAGCAAACTCTCCTCCAGTCTCTCTGGGCAGTCTTCATGCCTGAAACAAACTGAAGAAAAGGAAGCGATACATACGAAATCCTCCCCCTACCAAAAGAGTACAAGTTTCCCAATGCCCTGGCCAAATTTCATCTAAATCGGTTCATAGGTAGATACTATGATATTGGGCCTATATAAGCCTAGCCAAACGGTACCCTGGCTTTTGGCACCCAAGAAAATTATTTCTGAGTCTGTCGAGCAGAGCCACAAAAGTGATCCCCAGGGTGAATTTCCCATCTCCCAATGGTACAAGCACCACCTCCGACCTCCCCTGAAAACATGCCACTAGCCTAGTGGAACTAACCTGGACAACTAAAAGGATAAACATTTATATGTAGAAGTGAGCTTGTATCTATAGGTTCACTTTATAATCTCGAAATAGTGAAGTATTGAATTTCAGTACCTAGAGACTAGAACAGTGAAAGCCCATTTCTGCAAAAGACCTCATAACCAAATTCAGAAATATCGAATCAGCAGTTAAGGTGGTGAGCAGCGTTACTGGATAGGTGGAGATTCAGGTTAAGTGTTTACATTTTAAGGGTTCTGGCTAGGGATTTTATTGTATTACTGAGTTGGGAAGTTGTAGATGTAG
The DNA here is from genome assembly GCF_019279795.1 of Protopterus annectens. Classification (NCBI taxonomy): domain Eukaryota; kingdom Metazoa; phylum Chordata; order Ceratodontiformes; family Protopteridae; genus Protopterus; species Protopterus annectens. Next base: position 147,500,223 of record NC_056732.1, read on the forward strand.
GTTAAGGTATGTATGCGAGTGTGTGTTGAGAATGATGTTTTTTATATGTATGTGATGTGTGCTTGTGTGAGGGGAATGTAGATTGTGTAGTGGTGGGTTTGTCTTATTTTTAGTGAGACCTTGGAGTGAGTATATACAAGTAGCGGGGGGGTGTGTCCCCAATTTTATATGTAGGATAGGTGTGTGGAGGAGGAAGGTGCATGTGTGTTTGTGTGGTGTATGGTGCATTTAAAAGTCGCAGATTTGAATTTCGCGGTTTTGGAATTTTGGTATTTTGATTTTTTTGGTTTTATACTCTCGAGATACTGAAATTAGACATTTAAGTATTTTGAAAAAAAAAATTACACACACATATATATATATATATATATACATATATATATACATATATATATATATATATATATATATATATATATATATTCCCTTCAAACTCTTGAAAGCTCAAAATCTGGAATCTCAAAATAAACTTTTAAAAGCTCAAAATACTGAAAACTCATAATACAGAACCTTATATCAAAAAACATACAGGACACCAATACTGACTATATTGTAGCAGAAATACATATAGAAACATATTACTATTCCACAGTTATGAGCAGGGGGCAAGCACTCCACACCCCCTGCTACTTAAATATATCAACTCTGAGATCACACTTCAAAGAAAATACCAAATATACCATTACATCCTTCATGACCGCCTGTTGTAACCTTAGTCATGTTCCCTTTTAATGTACTATACTACAACACAACTCATTTTAGTAGTTGATATACCCAAGTAACAGGGAGTGTATGCTGGCCGCAGCCAACCACATGGGGGTTGGAGGGGGGCTTTGCCCCCTTTTTATAGTTGGATTAGACTGATGGGATTTGTCTTCATTTCTGTATGCACTTCTGCTGCAATATAGTCGACAGACGTGTATATTATAGAGAGGCGTGTATATCTGTACAGAGGGATATGAGAGAGAGAGAGGCGTGTATATCTGTACAGAGGGATATGAGAGAGGCGTGTATATCTGTACAGAGGGATATGAGAGAGAAAGAGGCGTGTATATCTGTACAGAGGGATATGAGAGAGAAAGAGGCGTGTATATCTGTACAGAGGGATATGAGAGAGAGAGAGAGAGAGAGGCATGTATATATAGAGACACAAACACAGATAAATACATATATCTATACATGTGTCTTTCGGCTTTTCCCAGTTAACTGTCGCCATAGCGGAACTCCAGTCTGCTAATGATTGGCAGTTGATTTTTATGTATCGGCTTGCCAGGCCTGACGCACAACCTTCAACAAAGGTATGCCCATTCACGCACATCTCCACGCAGAAGATGCTCTAGCTAAGAATCGAACAGCGTCTTACTGTGAGGCGACAACGCTACAGCACCATCACCACAGTGTTAAAGACACACAGACACACAGACACACAGACACACAGACACACAGACACACAGACACACAGACACACAGACACACAGACACACAGACACACAGACACACAGACACACAGACACACAGACACACAGACACACAGACACACAGACACACAGACACACAGACACACAGACACACAGACACACAGACACACAGACACACAGACACACAGACACACAGACACACAGACACACAGACACACAGACACAGACACACAGACACACAGACACACAGACACACAGACACACAGACACACAGACACACAGACACACAGACACACAGACACACAGACACACAGACACACAGACACACAGACACACAGACACACAGACACACAGACACACAGACACACAGACACACAGACACACAGACACACAGACACACAGACACACAGACACACAGACACACAGACACACAGACACACAGACACACAGACACACAGACACACAGACACACAGACACACAGACACACAGACACACAGCTTACTTGTTTTGCCACCTCCACCCAGACTATAAGTTGGGTTTACTACCAGCCAGCTAATTTAAGGCTCTTGCCAGCTTACCAAATTACTCTTAGTAAACTTAAGACATATACATGTGTTAGTGTTTCCAAGCCAAGCAGCAAGACTTCAGGAATATGGAGCCAAAGTGCCACTAAAATTCAATTCCTCTCAAAAGGTTACATATTTTCTGAAAGTGCAGCCACAATGAAAGGTATAGATATTTCATAAAACAGAAAATATTAAAATACTGAATATCTACTTACACCGGAGTTTGTTTACAGGAAAAAAAAAAAAAAAAAACAGATGGCAAGACTCCGATACAGAAGAATAATTAGCTAATCTCACTAGATTTTCCTACCAGAGTTAATTACTATTCCCCTACCTGCTAGAGCAAGGCAAGATGAAGTGGAGTGCCTTTGGTGTCAGGTCCCCAAAGAACCGAGTGCTTCTATCACATCTCTCACTAGCATCTAAAGACAATTTCAGTGGTGGCTGCAGAATGGCATCACATCTGGTAATCTCACTGGTTCCCACATCACCCCCTCACTAGCAACTAAGCCAGTATTTGGCACAGATAAGCCTTGGCAAAGTTGTGTGTATTGTGGCACAATACAGATCGGAAAGGTATAAAACAATTCTAACACTTCTACCCTTCCTGCAGAAAGGTTTTCATAGACATTGCATCTCTGGCTGCATTCAAATCTGAGAGAATTTTTATGGCATAAACCACAATTTAATTTCAGGCTATTTTTCTTAAGGTTAGCTGGGCTGAGCTTAACCCCTTCTTTTCCAGTATCCTCCGTTAAAATATATACATTTGAACAGTTAAAACAATACAGCCTAACTTACATGTATATTTTTCTGCTCAGCAGGACCCACTGTTGATACATTAACACATGCAGCTTTACAAATATATTTTAATACAAGCATCTGTAATCAGTTTGATTTTCAAGTTATGTAAATTTACAAAACTCCAGCTAGCTATGCTGGAGTATGTTACACATCCACTGCCCTTACTCCACCTAGCAAAGCTAGCACTATTTCATACCATAGTAACTGAAAGAAATTAATACTATTGAGGAATGTCATTCTAGTGATAAGCAAATTCATAACACTGGGGGCATGAATAGGGTCATTATCATTGCTATCGTCAGGTGATGTACAAGTTTAGATATAAATGGTTCTCTGTGTAAGGGATGCGTCTATACCAGCAACTATCAGTGAAGATTTTTATTAACCATCATATCTTGGGTAGTTTGCACTGCCTTTTTTGCTTCACCTTTGTTAAAGGATCTGTTAGGCTTCCAGACTACCAAAACTAAACATGTTAAATACAACAGTATACTTGTTTAACTAGGAACTGAAATTTTACAAAAAATTTGTACATAGCAAAAAGGGCAACAGACTTCATAAATGTATTAAAAAAATCACAAGTAATGCACTAAATTTGTAATACACACGAGAATGAAAAACGAGAAGCAATTTGTGAGAACACTAACAAGACTAAACCACAGTGTTCATGTAAATATCTTATGTATAGCATGTTAATTGTTTATGGCTCCCCAGGCCTATGCTGAAAATGGACAGATCTGTCCAGTCAGACCTCCCTGGTAAACAAATGTAAAATAAAATCAATTTTTGTTGTACTGCATAACTAATGACTGGTTCATCAAGATAGAGTACTGGAACTAATAATTCATTACTTTGGTTTTGGTGCAGCTGCCAGAGACTTGGCAGTTTGTACATATGCCTTTACTTTTAGACAATCAGGTTATGGATTCCATACTCAGACACCTGGATTATTAGTCAAATAAGAAAGCAGCATAATATGAAGAACGAACACATGTACCAACCTTTGGAAGTGATAAATGTCATTGGATCTTTAAATCTTCCTGCAACATCTGCATAATAGCTTGCTGAAATTACATTTAACACATTTAATAAAATCTCTCATGACGTACGTAAACTTACATTTATATAAAAATAACCATTTTAAATAACTCTAGAAATACAAACATTATACATAAATAGCATACGTTTAACAGTTACATAAATTTCCTTTCGCTTACAACTTACTCCTCCAAATCATTATGTACTGTTCCTACATTTTTTCTATACAATTTACTTCTAACCTTTTTTAAAAGATTACACTTGCTGATCTTTGTTATACTCACTGCTCAAGTACAGTTGGTTTAGAATTTGATTTCCATTTTCTAGCAACTGCTTTTTTAGGCAGCCACCCGAAGTAAAGGCCTTACTATGTCTACACAATTCAGATGCTGTATCCCAGCTAAATAAAAACTGCATTACACTCATTTGCTTGCCCGGTATTCCTGACAGAATTTTTAATGTCAGCCAACTCACTGCAGTCCAAGAATATGGGCAGTTATATCTGCTCTCTATTACACCTCCAACATTTGCCATCTGGAGTCTGCTTGGGGTATACAAATACCCATGCAAACATTTCCAGGTAAAAGCCCTAAATCTTAGATTGCGTTTCTTATTTGGAAGCCTTACATGTCGTCCAATTGTTTGTGAATTGCTTATCTAGTCTTTCTTCCCAATCTTTTCTGAATGCATCCGATTAATTCCTATAGTTATCATGCAATATTTTATATGTCCTAATAATTATTCCTTTAACAGCAGTTTGTTAAAGATTCAACTAAACTCAACCAATGCAGGTCTTTCATTTAGCATTCCTCTATCCCTCTGCCTATACTCCAATAATCAATCCCCAATAAGCAAGGCATTTTCTAGCCTGCAGTTCAAATGTCTTTACCTCTTCTTATTCTTGCCCTTTTCCAAGCTGTTTTCAATACCTTGGTTCCTTTGTTCGGACTCAGATCCCCAAGAGTTAAATCACACTCATTTCTTGAATGACCCCCTGCTTAATCATCCCTTTCCACTTAAACTGTAGCTTTCTGCTAGTATTAACTGTACAGTTCTATACTATCTTACAGTCTAGTAACCCTAGACCTCACTGTTCTATTGGTAGGATCAAACTGTCCCACTTTGCTCTTATCCTCCCAGATAAAAATTTTCAACTTTTAAAACTTTTTTTTTAGCAACCAAAGTAGAATGTGTGACCTGTGTATAAAACTGAAGGACTAATGGATAAAGGAGCAAACATTTTTACTGATTTCATCTTGTTATACATATCCATAGGCAAGAGTTTTCAGTTTCTCAGTTGCTGTAGTTTATTTTGTTTACTCTTCACCCACATATCCTTAGCTGCCACAACATTAATCCATACTCCTAAATACTTCATTTTATCATGTCCCCATAAATATGGATATTGCTGAACCAAGTAATGCACATAGTTTTCTATAGCTTGTTTCATCTTCATTAAATTTTGAATCCCAGATAAAAACTGGAACTCTAAATGTTACACAATGAGATGTCCTTTCCTTGTTTTATTGGGTACAACATACCATTTGCAAATGAGACCAACTTTTTTGAACAGCATATCAATTATATATTTGAATTTCAGAATCCCTTATCTTTAGAACCACTGAAAGAAACAAAGGGGAACAAGTATATACCTGCCCGGTTCCACTGTTCAGACAACTTAAGACAGGAACCCTCACACTGATTTTTGCCTCCAATCCCTCATATCCTCCTAATTAACCTTATTGTATCAAGAAATGTAAATGATTCCATTGTCTTACTCAAAAATCTTACTCTTAAATGCTTCTTCACATAAAGACCAAACAGCAAAAGTATTTTCTTAAATACGGCTTCCTAATCATTGTTCTATTAATGTTATCAAAATATTTGCCTTTCCTCCACAAAAGCACAATGATCCTTACCTTTGCCATTCTTTTAGCCATTATACAGAAATTATTTTTTTTGTAATAATGGTTCACAATTGAAATGGGCCTACATGAAGGTGGATTTGGTGGCATTTACTTTTACTGTCTTTAGGTATTACACCCAACACAGCTTTTTTCCAGAATGTTTGGGCTTCCACTCCTTTTAATACTGTGAAACAAAACTTTCCTGATCTTTCAGTTTCTTCCCTCCTAGTTTCCACAGGGATACCATCTATTCCTGGAGACTTTCATGCAGATTGGTTATACATTACCATTTCAATTTCATCGCCTCCTATCTTAATTGTTAAACAGTTATTTTTTCCTCTTCTCACTACTGGAGCTCCTCTAGCAATTAAAGTACTTCTCTGTCTCTGGAATTCTGCTCAACATCGATCCTAAACTCCTTTTATCAAAGTCACATGCTCAGTTCTTTTCAAATGCCTTCTGTAGCATTGCTAGTTGCACTATTTCTTAATATAGTTTGTCTGCATCTGTTAGACCTTTCACATTCCAAGATATGGAAAGAGTGATACCATTATGATAAATTATTCCCAGCTATTTGTATAGGGCAGCTTTTATACATGTACCCACTGATGTTTGGCAGGTTAATTCTTTAGTTTTTTCTTAACACTGAAACCAGTCACATCTTGCTACTATAAGACTGGGGGGGGGGGGGGAGAAAAAAACCCTAGAACTGTGTCCATCTTCAAATAAGTTGAAATTCTAATAAAAACAATTGCCCTAGACAACTACAAACAGGCCTTAAAATTAAAATTCAGGTTATCCATGCTAAGACATTATTGCCTATGATTCTACTTGCACTAAGTGCGGTCTGTTCATAACTGGGAGGAGAATAAAGGAGAACTTACATGCTTTCAGAAAATAAAAAAAAAGTTGTGTACTCACCATAATGTTCCACGTGAGTTGTTCCATCTCACCTACATTCTTCACTGATGGGTTCGAAGCAGATCCATCAGCTCCAATACAACTGTTTGCAAAGCTAGAGGTTTACCAATAGCTTGAGACCAAGCCCCTTATCCCATGATATACTGTTGAAATTACCTCATCTTGTTTGCTGCATGTACTATACCCATAAAAGTGAACCACCCACCCATGGAGAAGAATTGAGCAACCAGGAGACCAACCTTTAGGTCAACTATCAGCCAGGTGGGGGGGGGGGAGGAGGGAGACGCAAGAATGAAGGAGAGATGGAACTCGCATAGAACGTTATGGTGAGTACACAACTTCTTAATGTGAAGTTGTTCAATCTCGCCATTCGTTCTTCACTGATGGGTAGTGTCCCTAGCACCCTCAATCTCTGGTGGCTCTCAGGAGTACATGCTTCAGGACTGCAGACCCAAAAGAAGCACAGTCCCTGGAGGCCTTAACTTTGTAATGAGTGACAGATACAAGGTTTAGACCATGCGACTGCAGCACAAGTATTATCAAGGGGCAATTTAGCTTGAAATGCAGAAGTTGCAGAAACCGCTCTGGCTGAGAGCTTTTATCTCGAGTAGCAGCTGCACATTAGCAGCTGAATAAACAAAGGTGATGCAATCTGATAGCCATTTAGAAAGCATTTTAGCTACTGGTCTACCTTTTCTGGTTTGAGAACACAAAGCTGGTCTGATTTCCTAATATCTTTTGTTCTGTCCACAAAATCTGAGCTGCATCAAGTTTGTGCAGCATATACTCCAATTTATTGGAATAGTTAGGGAAGAAGACTGGTAACTCAATGACTGTTGATATTGGATTCCTAACAAACTTTGGGCAAAAAGGAGGGGTTTGTCCTAAGAGATACTCTATCAGCATGACAAATCAAACCGGGAGGGGTGATAAAGCTTGAAGTTACCACACTCTGCAGGCAGAAGTAATAGCCACCAGAAATATGGTTTTCCACAATAGAAATTTGTGGATCACAAGATGCTGGTTCAAATGGGGGAAGAATTATACTAGACAGCATAAAGTTTAGATTCCAAGGAGAATGAGTTTTCACCGACTGCTTCATATGAAAGGTACCTTTGAGAAAGGCCTTGGACAATTTGTGGGACATTATGTTTACCCGTCGGCTCCAAGATGAAAGTTAGATATAGCAGCCAACTGGACGCGAACTGTTGCAGCTGCCGCTCCTTTATTAAAGCTCAGTCAAGAATTCTAATATGGGACGTTAAGGGGGCATAAGGATCAATGTTCTGCTTAGAAGCCCATATATAAAATCTCAACTTACTAAGATATAATCTTCCGGTGGACAGCTTATGGGAAAACAAGCATCTGTTTTGTCTCATTGGAAGAGTTATGAAGCCTGGCAGCTATGAGGGGAACAGAACACCCAAGCTGTTAGCTTCAGTGACTGCAAAGAAGGATGAAAGTCCCTGGATGTGTCAGAAGGTCCGGAACTGGGTCCAGAATCCATGGATCCTCCAAGAGATGAAGAAATGGGAACAAAATCTGCAGAAGCCAATGACGGGCTATAAGAATGATGGTCCTTCAGAGATTTTGCTTTCTGTATTAATCTGGGTATCAACGGGATAGGAGGGAATGCACAGAGGAGACCTGGGGGTCAAGTGCATACGAGTGAATCACTCGGGGGGTTCTCCCAGAGGAGGAATCAGGGCAAAGTAGTTTCTGCATTTTGTTGCCATGACTGGCAAAAAGATCTCAGCAAGGCTAGCCCCATTTGCGGAAAATCCTGTCCGCAATCTGAGAGACCACTTGTGCAACAAGGATTGCCCTGCTCAGTCTGCATCACAGATCTCCCTGGGATGTGCATTGCCAACAGAAAGTGCTGGGAGGAGACCGCCCACTGCCAAAACTTTGAGGGCTTAACGACAAAGGAGGTAGGACTTTGTTCTGCCTTGCTTGTTAAAGTACCAGACTACAGACATTGTCTGAATCCCAATCGTTCCTAGAGGAAGTCAGTCCTGAAAGTACTGCAATGCCAATACTGCTGTCATCTCCAGAACACTGATATGGAGATGTGACTCAATCTGTCCATGTGCCTTTGGCAAGCTTTCACTGAAGATACCACCCCCCCCACCCTATCAGGGAAGCGTCCATGGTCACAGTGGCTATTGGAGGTGTGGCACAAAGGAGCATTCTATGGTTACCTAAAGAAATGTGAACCACCTTGCTAATGGTATGCCCAAGATCGCTGCAGCCAAACCCAATACTTTTAGAACATCTGCAGCTGGTGCTCTGTCTTTCGATACCAATGAGCTGACATGCTGGCGAAGACGTCTCTTATTGGTAGTCGTAGAGTGGTGGTTGAAGTGTCAGACTCTGCTCCTATAAAAATATGCTGCGATGGCGACAAGGCAGACTTTTCCGAGTTGACTAATGCCTAAATGATTGCAGAGTGTGAGTGTATTCCCTTGCCTGAATCAGTTGATGCCCGGTGGTGGAGGTAAGGAGCCAATAGTCTAGGTACTGAACCACCTGGAATCAGAGACACCTCAGGTGAGCAGTGACCACTGCCATCCATTTGAACACTCTGGGGGCTGTAGTGAGACCAAAGGGCAGGGCTCAAAATTGATAAATAGCTCCCAGCTGGAAATGTAGGTGATCTCTGGATGGCCTGCCCATTTGTGTGTAGTACACATCCTTGAGATCAAGCACCTCTGTCTTTCCCTAAAAAGGGAAGTAAACACTGTAGCGTGACCATCTGGAACTTTACTTCACAAACTGGTAGAGTCTGCTGAAGTCCAAAATGGGTCTTCAGTCCCCCATTTTCTTTGGAACCAAAAAGAACCTTGGAGCAAGTTCTCGATCCTGTTTGGTCTGCTGGGACTGGCTGGATGACTTCTAGCAACTTTTGGACCTCTATAGTTTTGTTCCCTGTAACTGGGTGGAACATCTGGGATTCTCCTTGCAGGTAGGGGTGGAGTGTGGAACCGTATGAAAAATACCCTCTGGAAATACTTTGCACCCAGCTGTCGTTTCAGATCTTGCCAGGCATCTGGGTACACCGATAAGTGACCCCCAACTGCCTCCAGAGCAGGACAGTCTAGCCTCCTTTCAGGAGTGCTGATAGAATTAACCAGAGAAGTGATCCCTGTCACCATGGTGTTGCGGATCCCCTCTGCCACAAGGGCAGCATCTTCCATTACCCCCTCCTCTGCCCCTAGAGGGGATTCATCATGTGTGTCCTGAAAGGCTCCTTGGGGCTTTCCGGAACCACATCTTTCCTCCCCTTTGGGGTAAGGCAGAGTGGGGGTAGAAAAAAAAAAAAAAAAAAAAGACTGACAGCACAGTCTTTCCCTCCTGTTCACACCTGGTCAAAGTTTTCACTTTAGGCCCAAAGAGATGAGCCATCAAAAGGGGTGCTCGCGAATGAAGACTTTAAGGACTCTGCGAAGGAACACAAGCACATCCAGGAATATCTTCCGAGAGCAATTCCTGTACCCGCTGTCCTACTCGTCCCATCAGGTGCATAAGATAAGAGACGCATGGAAGAGTTCACAATGGAATTTAGGGTAGCAAGCTGGGTGGCAACTTTAATCAGAAGCCCCTGCAGCTACAGTACCCTGAAGAGCATCTCCCACTCCTTGAGGAGATCTCTGCAGCCTAGTGAAATGGGTCAAATAGTTCAGGGATCAGAGAGTAAAAGTCGCTGAACTAAACATGCATTTCCCATATTTATCCATGATCCTGGACAGTTAGGAAGATGGACAGACTAGGAAGTCTGACATTTCCTTTTTGGTGGCTGCTGCCACCACAATGGCATCAACAGGGGCTCCCTTGGACAAAGGATTTATCTACGGGGCAGAAAAACTTGTCAGGCCTCCAAGGTACAGGCTCCATAGACTCCATTGACTCCCACTCCCTCCGAGAGACAAGCTGCATGGAGCTCAAAGGGCAGAGACACCCAAGAGGCAGAAGGTTGAGACCCAAAAGCCTTCAGGAGAACAGACTTCCTCAGTAGGGCTTTTGGACTGCCAATCACTTCTCTGCCCAAGGATCTCTAGTATCTCTGCAAAGGAGATGTCCTCAGAGGGGAATCATGCGGACCCTTCTAACTTATCCAAATCGGTGTCAAATGTCAAAGACTTCTGTGGGGAGTCAGTCTCCTCTTGCACAATCTCTTGCTGGGGACCTCCTCAGTGGGAGCCTCTGGGGGGGGGTCTCATAAGAGCAGGTGGTGCCCTGTGGGGCTACTTGAGGCTCAGGGTCTACTCCTAGCCTGGACAATGGAAGGAGACAGGCACTTTGGGGAAGAAGCCAGACCTGGTGTAGAGGAGGTCTTTGGGGACAAAGCTCTCCTCGTTGCTTCAAAGGCATCACAGCTCCAATGAGAAGGAGTCTGACTCAAACAGCCAGCCCCTCCTGCACAGAGACCGTGGGGCTCCAAGCTGGAGGTAGGAGCTGAGCTCACCCTAGCTGAAGCTTCGAGAGGAAGAGTCAGCACCAACAAGTCAGTGCAACTATCCTCTCCGGACCCGACAGGAGAGTTGCCTGCTACTTGAGTCCCTGGTTGGTGCAGAGTAGATGAAACCAGTCTTTGCTCCAAAAGCTCCATGATAAACAGGCCAGCCCCTCCCTCCAGCTCAGAATGTCTGGTATGGCTTGGAGGAGCAGTCAAATCCAGGGTGGTGGTCTTCAGTTTCGATGCTAGTGTCAGAGCTGAATTTAGCAAGGCCTGGTGCCCATAAGAGCTTCTGCACCAATCGGTCCATATCCAAATCAAAGAGGCTAACAGAAGACCTAGGAGTGCAGACTGTGGCAATAAAAGTGGAGATGCAGGTCTTGGATACCAGCTCCAGAGCTATGGGCCAGCTCTGAAACAAAGACAGTCTGCTCAGATCTGTGGAGCAGATGTCCCAGAATCTTCCACTTTCATGGGCTTTACAGTTTAGATTCCTTGGAGTCCCCTGAAGACTTGAGGACTTGCTGGTCCCATCCTGGTCACTCCACTTCTTGAAACGGATGCTTCAGTAAGCCTGTGTAAACTAAATTTTCTTTTCCTCTCCAATAAGACCCTAGAGGGAATGAAGTGGCAAATATTGCAGGACTCCTGCAAACGTACACCACCTAAGCAATACACAACATGGCAGTCAGACATCTTTTGCCTGCCATCTAGACATTTATTGCTTGTCCTCAGACATATCCAAAAAAAATCCTTAGGCTTAACACCAAAAAAAGCCACAAAGCGCCTAAATAGAAACTCAGCTAAATTATATCAAGAACCACACCTAGGCTCTAGGCACACAAGCCTAGAGAACAGCCAATTTAACCAAAATGACTAATAAAACACAACAAAAAACTAGGCAAAAACATGAGGCCACTACAAACTATGCAAAACTATGAAAAATAGCACACTAGGGGAGAAGGGAGCTATGTAAGAAGCTACGGAAGAAACTACTCTAATCGATGCAACAGCAAAAAATTTGTAAATAACTTGCGAAAAAAGCATTTTTGAAGAAATGCTGGCTTGAGCAAAACTGGAACCTCAGATCTGTGCCACGGCAAACTAGATCGGAGGTAATTCCAGTAGTACATCATAGGATAAGGGGCTTGGTCTCAAGCTACTGGTGGTAAACCGATACAGCTGTTGGTAAAGCTCTGAGCTGATGGATCGGCTCTGAACCCATTAGTAAAGAATGAAAGGGGAGATTGAGCAACTTCACATTATTTTTAGCCTTGAAGAAACGAGTTGTGGCTTTCCATTACCCTATTACAAGCTCATCTCCATGGAAATGCAAGAAAAAATGCAGTCCTCAGCAGCAGGCTTCTAGATAGGAGCTGAAATATTTACTGCTAAAGGAAAACTTCAGTGTGTTCTCTCATTTACTTGTTTCCACTTGACTTAACTTAATCCAATAAATTTTAATCCACACATTCACCTATGGAAGGATAAGAAAATAGATCAGCTCTACATATGACCCGTGTACTTTTGCATTCCATCTCACACCAACAAGATTATACATTATTAAACATGCTTTTTCTAGCAGATTTTTGCATTATGCCTCATTTCTAAATACTAAAAAAAAAAAAAGGCATCCGTTTACTTTAGTATCCATCACATACAAGAACTAAAGTGTCAGATAAATACTGTTACAGAACATTCTACAGTTAACCTCATTTCTCTTCTTGCCTCACTGTTACACATTGACAAAAGGAGCCAAAGGGGTTTCAGTTCCCCACAACTGTTTAAAAGTCAAAAGCCCACTACTTGTTCTTAGTGTCAGGTCACAAACGTGATTGGCGAATAAATGTAATACTGTAAAACAACATCTATATTGGCCTTTTCAGCACCCAACTCCATACTAAACAAATTCCAAGGTACTCCTGATTCTAGTCAACTCCTGTGCTGCTATCATGGAGTTTTTCACCATGCGCTTTCAGAAAAATGAAAATTGCTTTGATCCTCCAGGAACAAAATATTCTGACAGCTGGATACAGTAGCTTGAATGTCACACCCACCTGTCAACATTCCTCGATTGCTGGAATCAATTTCTCTTAAGCCTGGTGTACAATAATCATTTCCCACAAATACTGCTTCCAACTTTTGCCACAGTGTTGTCAAGATAAAAACTTTGTGCTGGTAGGTTTGCATTTTTCTTAGAGGCCTTGGCTGCTTTCTCATGGCCAGATAAAGAGCATATACACTGCCTTTCAAATTAACAGCTCCTCCAGTGGAACAATCCAATTGCTCATTTGTACCTTCATAAAATACAGTCTGTTCCTTCCAGTTTCTCTGCCACAGCAGAAAAGCTCAGATTTTCCCTACATGCTATTCTAATTTTACCTTTTTGAAGAAACTTTTTGATCAGTTTCATACTTTGCCTTTTCTTCCTTTCAAATACCTGATGTTTGTAATTTTATCAGCTCATCTGAATATCTGTTTAAAGCTTCAGTTTTCCAGTCGATATACTCCTTCACTGTTATTTTAAAATCAGCTCTGAGCAATTTTCACTTATTCATTTCTCTAGATTATTGAAGTCATGTCTTACATCAAAGCTAGAGCTTGAACTGCTGTTTGCTGAACAGCTGCAGGATTCCTCCCAGTCAGTGCTCTGTCCACTTTTTCTAGTTCTTTTTAGTTTGACTCAGTTTCTTCTTCACTGGTATCCAGAAAGTGTACTTACTCCCCAGTTACTGAGAAAGTGTACTTACTCCCCAGTTACTGACTTCACTAAGTGTGACAGTTATTTGCCCTTGTCATTTTCTGTTTTCACACTGGGACAGCTGAAGTTAAATCTGTCAGCATGCAGCCATCTTGGAAAGCTTCCACACACATGTAAAATTTATATACTTGGCATTTAACAAGACTGGTGGGATGATCTACTCACCCTTTTTAGTCATGACTGTGGTATTGACATCAGTATACTAGGTCACTGACAACAGAAGATAGATCAGACAAACCAGCAGAAATAGAAAATATGCATACATCAAACACTGAATGAGCACATTTTGATTGCTAAATAGATGGGGATAAGTGTGAGTATGATAGTATTCGACATTTACAATATATACAAGTTATAGCCTTTGTCATGTCAATTATAAGAAAAGCAATTATGGCTCATCTAAGCTATTGAATCACTGGTTTCTTAAAAATGAATATTTAAACAGGTGATTCAGACATTAAAAACACCAAAATCACATTAAAAACACAAAAATAAAGTTTTCCACACTCAATTATATATCAACTCCACATTCATACCACAGTGGAAGAGAAAAAGTGAGCCACTGGCTTACACAATATAATACACTGTAGTGAAAGCAGCCACAATGTTAAATTTATGATCTAAAGCCATTCACCAATGCTTCAAAAAAAACGTGCAACTATGCCAGGAACTACAACAGTGGAATTAGCCAGAATCACAGCAGCATGTATATTTAGCTTACTAATGTAAGAAATTTCATTTTTTGAAAATGTGCTATTAATTTTCCACATTTTGGGAGGAGATTCCACACTTCAGATCCTCTTCTACAGAAGGTTTTTTTCCACTTAACAGTTCAAACGTTGGTCTGGCCAATGAAAGAATGTTACTCTTACTGCTTTTACGCGAGTAGTCCTAAGGGGAAGTTCTCTTTTTGAGAGAGGTGCAATAGCAAAGCTGTACTATTTTGAAAATCAAGGTGCCAAGAACTGCACTGTACTTGTAATGGGTTGACCGGTGAATCCTTTTAGTAATTCACACTGATGACTTCTTTGTAGAGCTAAGAAACTGAATCTGCATATTTTGGTTTCTAGAGTTTGCAGTTTTTGGGTAGTGGGGTAAGCAGAGGTAGAGACTCCAGTTTGGGAATTAGGATGTTTTTAGCTATAAAACATATGAGCTACTTGTGAGATATTATATAATACAGTTTAAGGCGTGAAAAGTTGAGGTGATGTTTTCCATAGGAAATAAGTTAAGGAAAGAAGCAACTGTATGACGCAGATATTTTGCTCTTAGACAGTAGGAATGGCATTTCCTTGAAATGTCAAGAAGTAAGGCTGGTATGGTAGAGGCTTTTTTTTTTTTGAAAGTTGAGACCACCACTACATTTTTTCATACAGCCGAATACGTTGTTGTAAAGCAATTTACATTCTGAGAAGTTTGCTGGTTAGCCTGAAGGGACCAATGGGTTTCATTTGTCTCTGGCATAAGGATACTGTCTGCAAGAGACTTCCAAGATGTATGCACACAGAGTAACAGCTTGTTTCCAACTCTCAGTATGAAAGTCAGCAGGGGCAGCCAGTAGACTTGTTTACTCATATTTCAGTAACTGGCAAGTGCACTGCCTGGATGCTAGGAAAAAGAGAAAACCTGGACAAAAAAAATCAGCTACAAAAAGTGAGGAAGAAAACATTGGCTGGATAAAGTTCTGCAGCTGTTCAGCAAAAGCAATGCAACCTTCAGACATTACTTCCAATAATCTACAGGACGATACAAGACAACTGCATACAGACCTGGTTAAAACAAAACACTGATGGAATACATAAACAAAAGCCTGGAAAAAATGGAAGCAGCTTTAAACAGAGGAGATAAAGCTGCAAAGAGGTCAAAATGAAGAAAATGCTGGCCGAATAAGAAACTGCTCAGGAAAAGATATTTTAGAGGAAAGCACGTAGAGAAAACCGGAGATTTTTAACTATACCAGAGAAGCTGGAAGGCACACTGCATTACCTTTAAGAAAGCACAAATAAGCAACTGGACTGGTATTCCACAGCAGGAGTGGTTAGCTGAAAGGGCACCATTGTGTGCATGCTCCAAACCTAGCTTTAAGAAAGCAACCTATACCTTTAATAGTACAGATTAAAGCTTTCCAGCAGGAGGAGTTGATTGACAAAATACTGAAAATAGGAGACCGCAGCGTGTTTGTGAGGAATGACTACTCGTACACCAGGCAAAAAAGTATATTCCACTATTCAGAGAATGTGGAGATGCAGGTGTGGGATTCAAACTGCTGTATCCAGCAGTCAACAAAAAAATTTGATGAAGTACATGCTTAGGAGAAAATATAAAAATTTGTCCCACAAAGTGAACTGTGAAACAGGAGATTCTGGTTCTTGTTCCTCTTGTAATACAGTGCACAGAAAGACTACCCGTGAAACTTTTTCCAGTATTTAAACAAAAAATGTTTGACACACAAGAGTAGACTAGAAGAATAGAGAGTACATTGGAAATGAAGCAGAGACAGGATTTGGGCAATGAAGAACAGTAACAACCAGTAACAATGTAGGATTATAATGAATTACACTTATTAAATAGGACAGAACCAAGTGAATCTGGAAATATTGGACTTCAAATTTTGTTGGATTTGTGGGGGGACTTTATATATGCCCTACATCATGTTATTAATGTTCAGAAAAACACTTGGGGAGGGTAAGAGATGGGAGAAAATGAAGTGCAAGTAAAGAAAACACTTTCTTAAAATAGTTCAGTAATTGTGGTGCATGGGTTTCTTGCATGCTGTTAAGTGCAATGGGGATTGTAAACAGGTGGTGTTGCCCCCCCCTTCTCTCTTGCGCAGTTTTGAGCAATGTAGGAAATGCTTGGATAAATGAGCCTGGTTAAAAAGGCATGCCAGCAGTTAAAATTAATGTTTTTTTCATTCTTGCATAGGGAAATGACCAAGAACCTTCAATTAGTTTTGAGAGAGAGCAAGTAAATAGAACGACTTGATATTTAGGCTTTTTCGCTAGCAAATGCATATCTATAATAAGAAGCAAATATGCAGCTGGTCTTCATGTCTCCATGGAGACGATCTGATAGAGAAACTGGAGTCTGGTGGAAGTTGATTGGCTGAGGGTAAAAAATAAATTGGCTAGGACAATGTTCTCTGAAAACAATTGGGGTTTTCCCAGCTGTGAGAACCTTAAACATAATACAAAACCAATTAAATGTGAAGTCAAGTTCAGTTTAATACAATTGAGATAATATAAACATGGGGCTTTTTTTTTCTCCTCTTTCGCCCATCTCTTTCTTTGCTCAGTTTTAAGACATGTAAACAGTGCAATGAAAAAAAGAAAGGGGGGGGGGAGATCTGGCTAAGAAAAGAAAAATCAGTCTGCTTTTTCCCCATGCTTGCCTAGGGAAATGACTCAAAACCCTACGCATTATCCAGTAACAAGTTTATTGGAAAACATGTAATTGAAAAATACTGAATACTACAAAGCTTTTTTTCTGGTAAACAGGATACCCTTAGCAGTTGTGCCTGGTTTGCATTTCACAAGACAATTTGATAGAGAAATTGCTTGCAGAAAGTGTTTACTGAAAACATGCAAATGTTCTCAGCTGGGAAAGCTATAGTCCAAATCAAATAGCACATACTAATACCACAGGCCTAGCATGACTAACCTTGGTCAACTCTTGCCTGTGTGGCTATTCACTTAGAACTTTTGTTCTCATTAGGAACAAAAAACTTCAATATTTAAAAATGTACATAGTTATGTGTGTGTTAAGTTACAGGGTGTTTGGGGAGGGTTCTGTTAGAGGGCTTTCAAAAATATATATATATATGTAAGATAGGGCATAGGCACAAATGGCAATGACAAACTGTATAAAAAGACCAACCCACCAAATTGTATATGCATGCAACATAAAAATTGGAACTAGACATTAACAAAAAAGCAGTTGTACATAAAGTAGTAATAACTACTTACGATGCTTTCTGTAATATCTTTCAATTTAATTCTTACAAATACAAGTAGTGAAATAAAAAAATGTACTGTGCAAATACCTATGCTACAGGAGACCCTCCTGAAAAAGAACTGAAATGTGAATTTGATAAAGGTCTTCATGATGGTTATTCAGCAGACTGTCTGGGGCAAAAGAAAAGAGGACTACTTAAATTGAAAGGGGACCACCATTAGTGAAACAAGAGGAAAAAGTTAACAATGGAAGATATAGTACTAAGGGGCTACTGGCAAGGGAAGAGGATTACACTGGCATGCATTTACATACTACCTAAAACTGATAGTGGAGCTTAGGAAAATTATGGGAGAAATTAGCTTTCAGCAAGGATTACTACTTACAGGTGGAGACTGGAATTTGGTTTACAAGAGTGAAGACTTTTCTGGGGGCCTAGAAGGGAAAAAGGAGGGGAGATTTTTGAAGACATTTATGAAACTGTTTGGCATGGAAGATGTGAATTCAGTACTAGAAGTTGAGCGAATTTATATATTCACCAAGACACAATAATCTAGCCTAGCCCAGCTTTTGTATTTCGCAGGAACATGTGGATTTAACTGAAGCTTTTGAAACTCCCCCAATAACCACTTCAGATCATGCACCAATAACAAAAAATGCAAGGTAATGAAATAGACTGGCACTTTCCCACCCATTGGCTGAAAAGAATTTAAGGAATGGGTTTTGGAATTAATTCAGGAGCTACTACACAGGACAGAATTTTCTTCTGAAAACATAGCTAGTTCGTGTGTCTTTCAGCTTTTCCCAGTTAGGGGTTGCCAAAGTGGAATTCCGGTCCACTAATGATTGGCAGTAGATTTTTATGTGCAGAGATGCCAGCCCTGATGCACAACCTTTAACGAAGGTACACCCATTCACGCACGTCTCCACACAGAAGACGCTCTAGCTGAGAATCCAACAGGACAATGGCTTACTGTGAGAACGCTACCGCAGCACCAACATAGCTAGTGAGTGGGATAAAATGAATGTGGAGTTTAAATCTAGGGTGGAAATGAGGGAGATATGGTTACTCAGGAACAAGAATTTAGGAGGCTTTTCAAATGTTAAAGTAATGCAAAAGAGGGGGAAATTTATTAGAAAAGGAGCAACTGCAGAATGCTGAACAAAAAATAAGGGATTACCTTAATACGGGCATGTTTAGAAAGATTGCCATTAAGTTACTGATAATTCTAGAACACAAAAACTTAACACGACTCAAGCAGCAGAAAAAGGGTTTGGATACAATATTGGAGAAGACTGGCAAAGGAGCCAAGGTATTGGGAGCAAATAACTAGAAAGGCAAAGATAATAGAATGGGAAGAGGTCAAAAATTTGGACTACAGGCTAGAGATTAATAGAATAAAGGAAAACAGAAAGTGGGCTTTTGAACAAAAGACCAGCATTGGTAGAGGTTTTAAAATCTAGAACAGAAGCTGCAATTAAAGGAATTGGTAAAGCATATAAAATATTGCATAAGAATTAGAGGAACTTGGAAATTATTGTGAATTGCTTATCCAACCTCTTCCCAAGGAGACAATGAGAGATGTGCACATCTCCCAAATATGCAACATCTAGAAAATTTAGGATCTTTGCCTGAAAATGTTTACACAGGTTATTTATATACCCCAAGTAGACAGTCCTAAGAATTTTTCTTCAGGTGGACAGCAAATGTTAGAGGTGACTGGTTAAAAAGGTGGCTGGGAACATTTGAGTGTAATGAGCTGGCACAATTTAAGGATTCCCTGCAGACTGCTCTGTTTGAGATGAGATGCTGGGTGAGTGGATTGGATTGACTGGGTGAGGATTGCCTGGGAAGAGGATTTTTTTGAGCTATGATACATAATCAGAATTGCCTAGGATTTAGTAAAGCCTTGCTGAGTTTAATTATACTGGCTGCCAAACGCAATTACTAAAAAATCTAAATCGAAGTCCTAGACCAACTTTAATAAAAGTAGCGTATATAGGAACAGAACTGGTAACTTGACCAAACTATACAGGAAAAATGAGAATTGTGCGAACAGTATATGTAGAGAAGGAGCAAGATTTAAGAAGCAGGATTTGAATAACCGTATACTTAACTGACTGAATAGAAAAAAGTTTATACTGTTGGCAACTACGGTTGTTTCAATGATGTCTGATGTTTGCAAATAAAGTGGTGCCACTAAGTTATATAAATGTAAGCCTGCCCATTTCATATGGGAAAATTTAATAAATGTTTGCTGGAAAAAAGGATACTGTCTGCATATATTAGGTTTGGGTAGGTCAAGTGTGAAATAAAGGACAAAAAAAATCAAACTAAAATGTAGGGGGTCCCTATATTAAGAATGTTTCTGAAAGTGAATTAAATAAGCACATTTCAGACAGTTTTGGAACCACTGAAATACGTTGTGTCAAAGGAAAAAACTTCAAAGACCACGTAAGGTTCAGGTATGGCACCTTTTATTACTTGCAGCAAGGAGACAAAACATGCAGATACAGGATTTTGCCTAAATCACTAGTAGGCAGTATGCTTCTTTTATACAGTTCTATGAAATGTTACTTTTCTATGGTTGACGCAGTTAGACACAGCTTTTTGTATTATTCTATAGAAAATGTTACTTAGGATTTCCTGCTGACATGTCCAGATTTAAACTCACTATGTTACATAGAAAATGTTACTTGGATTTCCTGCTGACATGACTGGATTTATGAAAATGAGAAAAACAACCTGGCCTTGGGGCTTTATTGTTAGCCCATACAAACTTTCTATTCAATTGTGCAGTTCTAATATACGTGTTACATTTCAAGGTACATTTCTAGCTTGGGTACAATTAATGCTGACTACGGTTTATATTTTCAAGCAGCCTTTGTTTTAATAGCTTCAGCAGTTATGTACTTTTCTCATAGCATAAGCAGAAAATCAATAACTGTTTAAATCTCATGACATTAGTAGATGAAACATCTATTATTTTCATGACATTAGCAGAAATCAAATGTTTTCCTGTTAATTTCCAAAGCATAAGCAGATCATAGCTGTGCATATGACAACAGGATTGGAATGTAGCTTCTGCAGATTTATGCAGTGTGAACAGAACAAATATATTCACCCTTTTTAAACCTCGAATGCACTAAGCATGCATATTACTAATACATATTTTTCTAACATTTCCCCCCTTTTAATACTTTTATTCCACTTTCAAAATAAGCATAAACAATTTTTTCTTCCCCTAACCTCTTCCTACTCAGGATTTGCAGTTAAGTTTAAACTGAATGACTCTTATGAAAGCATTTTCAATTTTTCAACAATTCTTCAAGTTCAGCACGTTGGTATAAAGTTTCTGAAACTGACATGTCTATAAAGTCTTTAATCAGTCTTTTTATGCAGGGGATGCAGCAGCAAACACATACCACCAGTAGGATCATTCCTACACAGATGGCAATCAGGATGTTAATCAGGATACTGCCCCACCCCCCAAACAATCTCTGGAAAAAAAGTCAATGGATTTGGTCCTGGTTTGGTCATAGCCGACACTTGCTGAATTACCTCAAGGTGATTGTCTATCTCATGTTTGTGGTCAGGAATATACGAACAGCACTCCTCCTGGATTAAAGCACAAGTACCTCCTCTCGCCGCTAGGGTGAAGTCAAGAGCCATGTGGTTTTGAAGCACTACATTTCTCATGGCATTCAGTTCAGTCACCAATTCTAGGGTGGAAAAGGTCACATTACTTCGAGAAGTTTAGTTCTCAGCTCCCAGATAGATTTTGTTGCTCCATATGCTGGTAATATGCCTGCCCATGATAACAGTATCACTCAAGTCCATCGCCCACAGCATGATGGATTTTCCAGCGAGCATCGATTTGCCCCACTGGATCGACAGGTTTGAGGATTTCAAGAACATTCTGAATACCCCCCTGAGGTAAAACTGCTGTGTGTGGTATGGCCGGAACCAGGTAGCCCAAAAAACTACCGGACCAATTCTCAGGTAACCACTTGTATGCTTTCCTATCACATACAAAACAGTCCTCTACTTTGATAGTAACTTTACTACGAACATACACTTGTCCTGCTTGAAACATTTTTCTGTCAATTATAAACAGTTGTTTGTAGAGAACAGAATCATGTTTTACTTCAATTGTTTTGTGCATAAATTAAAAAAATGATTCATAGTTTGTATTGCAATAAGATCTGGTATTATCAGATTTAGTGTAACATCTATAAGTAACAGTCACATTGCAATTGCTCCAACCCACCTGAACCGTATCATTCTTGTAGAAACAGTTCCCTTTTGTTGAACAGACAAGTGCAATGCTATTTTATCTTGTGATGTAATATTTGATGCATCATGAATCAGGTTTTCCCAGGTTTCGTTGACTCCTAGGGGGACTGAAGTTAACAGTAACCCCCCCCCCGTATGCTGTTGGCAAAGATGTGCAAATCCAGCAATTTGCAACACTGAAGGTCTCAGCATACACATACTTGATTGCCTGGTAAGTGTTTGAAGTTGGGGGTGCCACTCTACGTGCAACTCTCCACGTTTATTCAGTTCAGTGTGGCTGGCAAAAGGAATGACCACAACAAAAAGAGTCACTAGTACAGTTAACAGGATGATTATGCAATACTTCTGAGGAAATGGTTGTTCTGCATTCCTGTTTTCTCCGACTCTTCAGAGTAGTTTTATTTGGATTTTTCTGGATTCTATCATTTTTGCTTTTGACATGTAATCTTACTCTCTGCTCTAATAGGACCTTCAGCACAGATGGTTTCTTCACTGGGGTTGAGACGGATCCTTTGTACCCAAACTTTGTGCTGAGGGCCCCGATGGAGAGGCAAGATTTTTGTCCAGTTCAAAGTTCTTAACTAGTTTGCAGCGAGTCAGGTGGATCCACAAAGCTTGCTCTGCTATCTTGACTGCAGTGGGTGTCGAAAGAAGCACCTGGTATGGACCTTCCCACCTTGGTGATGTCCAATTTTTCTTTATGGCCTTTATCCACACCCAGTCCCCTGGGATCACTGCCACTTCCAATGTTTTGGTTTGTTCTTTATCTGAAACAGAATTTGACTGCAACAGATGTTTGGAATTCAACAAATTTCTCATATTCAGCTAGTGTATTGTCAGCTTTCTGGTCTGCAGGCATGAGAAGTTTCCACTGAGGTGTATAAGCCCTTCCAGTTTTTCAAAAGTTGATCCTTTTGCAGTCGGAACAGTTCTCATGCTCAGTGCCCGGGGCAGACAATACACCCAGTTCTTTACTGTCTATTAATTTTCTTAATTTATTCTTTAATATTCCTTGAATTCCTTTTTTTTTTTTTTTTTTTTTTAAAGGCAGGTGGAGGGTGTCTTAGTTCATTACCCTACATTTTTATCTTCATTTTCCAGATGTTTTCCCTCCTGTGTTCTTTGCACCAGTCTTCCAACTTTCCACAGGATGTGTTCAGAGTGAATTTTACAAAGATTCACTCATCCATCTAATGATGGTTGATTTTCTTCTCACCAGCTACTTTTACATAAAGTCCATCACTACTGGAGCTCATCTAGCACTCAGCATCATTACTCTGTCTCATATTCTGCTCAATATGGAACCTGAAATTGTGAACTTCAAATACTCATTTCTTTCCAGATGTCACCTGCAGTATTTGCATTCAGCTTTTCATCCAATGCGCTCTCTCTCTGCTGCTGTAATGCCATTAACATTCCAAGACAATATGGCTTGAGTAGCCATTATATTACAAATCTGTTCTGGCTTATACAGGACAGTCCCCCCCCCCCAAAAAAAAATCCTCATGTCAGACTTTTCTTCAATACATACACTGTTTAAAAGGCTAATATTTTATGTTCCTCATCTCCATTTGAACCTATACCATATTAAATTTTGCTTTAATGAAAGCCTGCCCCCCCAAAACAAGGTTTTAAAAACACCACATCCACTATATTTCACTCCCTTATCCCCTTCAAACTTATCACAAACCTTGCCTCTAACTTTTCACAACCCTACAGATCCGAAGAGCACGTCTTTAAAAGCCTTGTCTAAGGCTTAAAAAAACAGCCTCTGTGAGCAGATGTCAGCCTGGGCCGTCTTCTAAACAAACCAGAAGATGAACTATCACCACCATTCAATACTCTATTCAACCACAGGCTTTATACGTACAGAAAGGAGAACAGCAACAATTATTCCCTTCCACAAAGGTAGTGAAGCAACAGACCCAGAGAATTACTCAAGTTTGACCAGCCTCATATGGAAAGCCATGGAACACAGGTGACCTACAAACCCTGGATAGGACTCATTCTGGCTTTGTCAGGGGCAGATCATGCCAGTTAAACCTGGCAGACTTCAAGAATGTGACCAGAGGCACTGAGGGAAAAACTGTGCACACAGCATCTCAAATTGTCAAAAGCCTTGATACAACTCCACACAGCCATTACTGATAAACCTGACAAACTGACCGCAAGCCCTTTTGTTGTAAGATGGGTTGCCAACTGGCTCTCAAACTGGTCACACTATCCAAGTGGGCGACTCCACATCAACAAAACTTATCAGCAGGGTGCCACAAGAGTTAATGCTGGGCCCCCTACTTCCTGGTACATACTTCTCAGAAGTTCAGGCCAAAACCAAGGGGCTGTGGCTGAAAGTTTGCAGAGGACTGCAAAGTGGGTGCAATTACGGAATCCTCCAAATGTCAGTATACTTCAAGATTTTATGCAGACCAAAATTATTGGAGTCTTAGTCTCAAGCTGAATGCAAAGAAATTAATCATTCCCTTTAGTAAAAGCAATATCCCTTCACACTATCAAATGAATACCTTATGTACCTAAAAAGGTAGCAACAGATCTGGGATCACAAATACTGCGACCTTAACTTTTACCATGTGTCTACTATAGTAAGAAAGACAGTCTATGTAGCACACGTGACCAGCAAAGGTTAGAACCCATCTATACTATTTACTAATCAGGCCCATAACTGAGTAAAACTCCCCTTTTGGCATGTACCATACAAAGCAACTGGAGAGATCATAGATTTAAATGATCAAGGGACTCCAGCATGTCTTACACAGACCAAATGAAGTCCTTGTCACTACACTCAGTATTGTATAAACTGCAGTGGAGACTTGTGCCTGGCTTACACAGCAGTCTCAGACCTGAACCTAATGAATTTAATGCACATCAATAAAAGACTACCCATTCCAGGGACCTAAATGTGGCCTGCAATTCGATTAGGACATGGAGGAACAGAATGGTCTCCCAGTGAATACATCTTTGGAGTAGGCATCTAATTCATGTGAAGCAGAACACCTCTGCCACTGTTCAAAAAGTATCTGGACAAGTGGATGGGGCACCATAAATTCAGACGAGGGATAGCACTCAATCTTCCTGGACAAGGTCATTACTAAACAATCCTGAGTATTGACTAGAGTGGTATTAGACTAAGAGGAAACTGCTAGGCTTGAAATGATCTCTAGGTCAATAACCTACGACTTGCAGAAAATTAAGCTCAATCCTTTACACAGGAACTGCCCCAAATTGACAGCAGCAACCAGATATTACCTCATTAAAAAGTTACCCATGCTTATACACACTACATATATAAAAACAAGGGAATCAGAATTCTACATATATGTAGACTTACATTTCATACCTATCCCAGCAGACCAAGATAACAGCATTATATCAACTTAAACTTGCTTCTGTGCAGCCCTGGTTTCATTATAGTGTAAAGTCAGTTATAGTGGTAATTACTCAGTCTTAGTTATGTTAAGATACTTCCCAAGTACACAGCTGAAAGAGCACTCCTGTATTACTTTATTTTGTTAATGCCATTACATTGCATGCCAAGTATGCTCAACGGTAGCGCGTGCCTGTAGTCCCAGCTGACTGGGAGGCAGAGGTTGTTGGATCGACTGAGTCGGAGGACTGAGTGGGGCAGGCCTTGTATGTAGAGTCTGTATTGAGCCCCTGTATGATTTATCCAGTGAACGTGTATCCATTGTATTTTAGTTATTGGAGCTTTTCTCCCCGGACCTCCGCTGAAAATGGACCTGTGCCCAGTCGTACCTTCCCAGTAAACAAATGTAAAATAATAAAAAAAATAAAGTCAATACTTATTGAATCTAAAAAAGCATGGGTTTGCATAAATATCTTTAACAGTCAGAGAAAACCCATCCACATAAAATTCCCCTGTGCAAAACTGCTTTAACAAAACAATTTATACATCATGAAATGTTTTATACAAATATTAAGAACAGTTTTACAAGTACTTGCTTTTCCCTTTAGTATCCTAAACAAAGGACAGAAAGTGGGGGGTAGATCTTGGGTCTACTTTACATGGTCATAAAGCTGACAGTCTGATATTGTCGGCACGACAATATCGAAAGTGAAGAACATTGTGCAAGTAAGTGGAAATCTCCATAAGGGGAGATTTCAGTTTACCTCAAGGTAGTGCGGTCTCAGAGTTTGTATTAAGTGGGGGGGGGGGTGTAGGGGGCTTGCCACCGCCATTTAGTTTTTCAACTTTTTATTTACGTTATTTGATGTTTTAATCAAGTTCAACCTTTATTGATTCAATTAAGTAAACTTTTGATAACGTGCTATAGATGCATATGCTTTACAATCCATTCAAGTTGAACAAAGTCAGCAAAATTAGTCATTTTAGACTTGTAAAACCATACATCAAATTTTATAAAAATGATTTAGTTTCTCATCGATTCAGTAATTTCACTACTGCTGGTTTTCCTGATCAGCAGCAGCAGACTCTGGTTAAGAAAGATTTAATCTGCAGAAGAATGAACAGAACCCCCTCCACTTGCTGACTCACTTGTTTGGATAAACTTTCTTCCATAGCTTGTTCTGCAAGAAAAAAAATGTACTCCGAAGTCAGCTGGATACACCTGCCTGTTACTAGTCCCAGATTGCTGGAATAAATTTGCTTCTGTTATGTATGAAGTAGTGAATTTTCTGCACTCTCCAGGATACTTCGACTTATTTTTGGCCTGGCTCAACTTTGTGCTGGTATAGTTTCATCTTAACTGTTATAGGCCATTGCTGCCTTCCAATGGCAAGGTTTGGAGTTTACACTGTGCCCTTTCAAGTAAACTTTGCTGTGGAAAACCAGCCCAGTTGCTCATTTGTGCTTGCATATCATTAATGCAGTTTCTTTAGATTAGATTTTCCCTGTGCACTCTGCCTTCTATCTTTTTTTTTTTTTTTTTTTACAACAGCTCTTGATAATCTTCATACTCTACCGTTTTAATTTCAATTTCTGATTTTTGCAAGGTTATCAGCTCATCTGAACTAGTTAAAACCTCTTTTTCCAGTTTTTTTTTGCTATTGTAGTCAATATATTTCTTCAATGTTTCGTTTAGGTTAACCACCCCTGAGAGAGTCTGATTTAAATTTTCCTCTAAATTACTTGAAGCCATTTCTTGTACTAAAGCTTGACCAGCATTTATGTTCAGTATTCTTCCCAACCAGTTTTCCCTTCACCTTTTTCTGGTTGATTTTCTTGCAGTTTCTCTAAATTTCTTTGCTGGTATCCAGTGTAGTCACTGGACAGTAACAGATTTTTACTCGAGCTGACAATATCCCTAGCTGTTACTTCAGCTTTTTTCACACTGGGATAGTTGAAATTAAACTACTGACCAGCGTGCAGCCATCTTGCAGTTTGATTCTCTAATAAAAATGAAAGCATTTGATATTGTGAAGGACTATCTGGGAAAGGTCAACCTGGGGCAAGGATTCAATGGGGTTACAGCACTGTGGAGGAACAGTCATATGATATCAATGAAGCATTGTCAGAGGGTAAATATGAACAGGGTGTCAGAATAGTACACATTGCTGCCACTGATTTTTTTTTCCCCAGTCAGGGAGACTGGAGGCTTACAGTCCCTTACCTTTGAAGATAGGGAGATAGCTTAAGGGGATTATTTTGCAGATGAATTTATACTTAGCCTGAAAGATGAGGAAAAGTTAATATTGCCAGTACTACATATATTCCACACATTTCAGAAGATTTCTGTAATATGTACAATGACACTAACCTGGTGACAGCTGTATTATGGAAGGCTAGCTAGGTAAGCTGGAACTTCACTGTAGCTAAGAATGGACCAATATATCCAAGACACTCTGTACAGGAATTTGAGTAATGGAACTGAAATAACCAGCGATACCGGATAGGAGCCATGGGGTGGGAATGCTGTGTGGTACAATTGCTGTGGCTAGTATGATGGTGCTTTTATTGGTTTACCCCAACCTCTTTCCTTCCAGGGTTAAAGGAACTGAAAGACTGGAAAATGTGAGACTGTGCCTGGGGAGGAAATGGTTGCAGGTGTACATATACAAAAACATTCTAAGTAGCTGCAGGACTGGTTGGTTGATGCCCAACTTCGTGCTACGTGATGGCATATAACCTAGAGAAGTGGGTGAGGAGAGAAGGGAAAGGTCACCTATGGACATAAGATGTGTGAGGAGCCATAGGGATTAGTCAGTTTTGGGCCTGCTGTAAAAAGTTGTGAATAGAGGATTACAACATACACACACATTATATATAGTGGCCTGCAGAGTGATCCAAGCAGCAGAGAGCTAAAAGAGTGACTTTCTACCAGATACAAGTATTTTTGTGGCTTTCCCACTGTTAAGCTAGCGACTGCATTTCGCCTGTTTTACTGCTACTTTAAGTGATTTCTGCATTTTACACTGTTTATTGCACTTTAAGTTACTAATTGTTGCAAATTGTTTCTGTAGGCTACACTAAAGTGCGCTAGCCGATTTACAGCATTTATAGCATTTACTGTTAGTTTTTTTCCTTATCTCTGTAATAAAACAAAAATATCTCTTGTTTTCCCGCCTTACTGAACTAGAGTAGTCCAGTTTCAGAGTTGCTGATCCCTGGGCTTTGTTTATAGTTCCTGTTACTGATCCACTGCCTTATTAGGGAGGAGGGAAGTTTCTTTGCTTACCAGTGGGAGTGGGAGGCACTGAGCGGCCTTTGTCTGACTTGGTGAAGTTTCAGCCAGAAACTAGTCCATTGGTAGTTTTGGGCCAATTCCTAGCTCCCTTCAGCCCCCTGCTATAAAACACGCTAAACGCGCGTTAGCGTGGAGTTGCCACTGTTGCACACAAGAGCAGCGGCGGTTAAACAAGGTTATTCGGGCCATCTAAATTCCACTCTTCAAATTTTCCCTTAGAACTACCTTCCTCGAGCTGTACTGCTGATCTAACCAGCATATCCTATAACTGAAAAGTTCATCTCTACTTGATTCCCAAGTAGACTATTCTCTATCTGTAAAGCCTAGCACTTACTCCTACAGTACTTGCACCTTGATAAAGCACTCTTATTATAGATAGTACCCCACCAGCCTAAAACCCACTTCCCCCGGAGTCCTTTGAAAGTCTCTTTAACTACTACTTCTAGTATGTAGAGGGATCAGTTGCTAGTGTCCTCTCCAGCTCAACTGGTGAACCTGGGAATATTGAGGCAATGTTACAATTGCCTCATGTACACAGACAATCCTCTTCCTCCTCCCACAAAACACAAATACATGCGAGAGATGCAACTATACGGCCAAACTGGAGGCTGAGCTCTCTCAACATAGGACTGGCAAGACCAGACAGGAGGAGAAGGTAACCACACACAATACGTACCCAGTCACACATGGTACCATCACAACTTCAAATCATACACATACTCACACAAAGACATACTCTGAGGCTCTGATCAAAAATTTACCAAAACAGCAGAGGCCACCAAAGCAGACACCCAAACAACTACCACCTCACAACCCAACACATGCAACACATAGACCACACAGTCAGAGTGTCAAACAGTCACAGCCCTTAAGGCCAAACAAAATGCCAGACACTTGTCATTGGTGATTCAATAGTCAGACACACTGACGTCCCACTCACCAGACTGAGTAAGGAGAAGGTCACAGTAAGCTGCCTGTCGGGTGCTAGAATCCACATAACGCAAGCACTCAGGTCTCTCAACAGCAGGTACAAGTACGACTCAGTCATTGTCCACGCTGGTGTCAACGACCTGAGACGTACCTCCTTGGACTACATGAAAAGGGACATCAAGGAGCTCTCTGATTATGTAGCCCAGGCAGGTATGACCCTGACCTTGAGCAGGGTCCTACCTTCACCTAGAATGATGCCACAATACAGTGATAAGATGATCAGCTTTAATAATTGGCTTAAATTCTGGTGTCATTCAAAGGGATCAATGTCTGTCTGCCTGGGATGACATGCTGGACAAGCCACGCTGCTTCACAAGGGATGGCTTGCACCTGTCACCCCTGGGCTTCCGGATATTGGCAAAGGCTCTTGCCACCCCCATAGTGCCTTTTTAGGCAAGGCTCAAATTCTAAACCTACCACCCTAGAACACCAAAAAGGAAAAAAACTAAGGGTAATGCTGCTCAATGCCAGAAGTCTCACTCAAGATGCACGCACTCGAGGCCCTTCTCAATATGGAGAACATCGATGTCTGTGCTGTGACAGAAACCTGGTTCAAGGCTCCTGAGAGCACCCCAGCACTAACAGGTTTCACCTCATATCATGCGTTCCGGCCCCAAATTCCGGACACCAAGAAAGGAGGGGGGGTGTCCATATTCATAAAGGACACCCACACCTCAAGGTTGGTGGCAATGCACGATGCATCGGAGACCATCCAGGTGCAATTAACCATAGGCAAGACTGCTCTGCAATTTGTAGCATGTTACAGGCCACCCTCTCAAACTCCGGAACCTCACATGGCCTTCCTGAAAACATTGGAGGGGATAAATGTATCTCCAAACACCATCATACTAGGTGACTTCAACTACCCTAATATAGACTGGGAACACTACTCAAGCCCGAACACTAACCCAAAGATTCCTGGAGTTCATAAACTCAAATGCCATGGAACAACTAGTCACCATCCCCACAAGAGGAGAAAAAGTACAGTTTTGTACCTACCATAAATGTAGATGTTCGAGGAGTCCATTGCTGCAGTCCTGACTATTGGGTATAGTCCACCAGAGTCAGGGTACTAATGCGCATGACCGACGCCATATCCTCAGTCTTTTCTTGCCCCAGATGTCAGAAGACCCTAAAAGACAAGTCCCAAAACAACCTGCACCAAAACATGTATAATATATACAACCATATATACAAAAATATAAGCATGTAAACTCACCTACACAACCACCCCTAAATACAGAGGGAAGGAGGGAATGGAATCACATCTACATTTATGGTAGGTACAAAACTGTACTATGTTCTTAGTCTTCCATTGCTGCAGTCCTGACTATTGGGTAGAATCCCAAAGCAGAGGTAAGGGAGGCTGGCAAATTATAAAGTAGTAGGAGCTGACAATATGCCTTGTAAAACAGCTGTGGCAAAACCAGCCCTAGACTTAGAGTAGATAGGAAGGTGATAATGCCTAGAGAAAGTATGTACTGAACTCCAAGTAGCTGCTTCCAGAATATCCTTAGTTGCCACCCCCCTTAGAAATGCTGTTGAAGTGGCAGTAGCCCTAGTGGAATGAGGCCTAATCCCAGCTGGAATCTCCTTGCCATGATGGGAATAACAAAATGCAATGCAAAAGCCAATCCACCTAGAAATAGTTTGTTTTGACACAGGCTTGCCCTGAGAACTCAAAGCAAAAGAAACAAACAACTGCTGAGACTGCCTAAAATCCTTAGTCCTGCTTAAATAATAACGCAATTGCCTGTGTACATCTAAAGTGTGCAAAATCTTTTCCCCTTTATTTTGAGGATCTGCAAAAACGAGGCAAATGAATAGTTTGGTTTAAAGCCACACTAGAAACCACCTTAGGCATAAAAGAAGGATTAGTACGTAATGATACCCTATCCTTATGGAAAATCAAAAGGGCTCTACTGCCATAAGGGCCTGCAACTCAGACACCCTTCTTGCAGAAGTAATAGCCAACAGAAAAGCAGTCTTCCATGACAAATATTTCAATTCAGCAGTAGCTGCAGGCTCAAAAGGTTGTAGAGTAAGTTTTCCAACACAAAATTGAGATCCCAAGCAGGAGTAGGAGCTCTACGTGGGGTCTTATATTCTTTGCCCCTCTAAGAAACTGCTTGAACAAAGGATGCGAAAACAAAGGTGGGTCACAATCATAGTGAGCTGAAATTGCTGCAGCATGAATCTTTATGGAAGAGAAGGACAAACCTTTGTCCAACAATTCAGTAAGATATTGAAGAGCCACACTCAAATTAGGCTCTGAAATCTCCAAATTCTTTGCTGTACTCCAAAATAAAAATCTCTTCCATTTTTCCTCCTTGTACTAGGTCGTCTAGCTTCCATAATCACATTTAAAACTTGTTGAGGAAGTTGAGACCTGCTGTGTTTCAACACAGAATATGCCAGGCTGTTAGATGAAGAGAGTGAAGCTTGACATTGAGCAGATGACCGTCCTTCTGAGATAAAAGATGAGGAATCAGAGGTAAAGGCCATGGAGGCTCCTTTACCAGACTCCGTAGTAGTGGGTACCAGTGTTGCCGAGGCCAATCTGGAGCTATCAAAATCATCCTTGGCCTGTCTTGTCTGACCTTTAATAGTACCTTTGGAAGAAGAGGTAGAGGTGGAAAGGCATACACATGAAGGTTTTTCCAACTGAAAGACAGAGCATCCACTTTCCAAGCTGTGTGATGAAACCCCTTTGTGCAATACTTTGGCAGCTGGTGGTTTAGTGGAGAAGCGAACAGATCTATGTCTGGAGTTCCCCATGACACTGTCAGTTTCTGAAATACATGAAGATCCAGTTTCCACTGGGATCCATGATTTGTCTGCTTAACACATCTGCTAAGGAGTTCTGTGCTCCTGGCAGAAACCTTGCCTGAAGAGTTAGTTGCAAACTGAGCGCAGTCTCCCATAAAATCATTGCTTGCCTGCATAGAGGATAAGAATGTGTTCCCCCTTGCTTGTTGATGTACCACATGACAGTTGTGTTGTCTGTTAGAATCAACACCTGCCCTTGAAAGCCATTAAACTGGACTGCTAACATCTCCTTCATGTTGATATGTAGATGCTGTAGTCTGGCAGGCCACTTGTATCCACTTTCCATTTAGATGAGCTCCCAAGCAATGTCCGAGGCATCTGTCGTTAAAATCTGACTTGCCTCTGGCCGGGTCACAGAGAGTACCTTGTTTAGGTGACATTCCTGGGCCCACCACAAAAATTCTTTTGAAGGCAAGGTATTATTTGAATGACAGTGTCCAAATCCTGGCAGTGCTGTGTCCATACATTTTGAGATACCATTGTAGCTTCCTCATATGCAGTTTGGCATTGGGAAGCACCAGAATACAAGATGCCATGAACCCTAATGCTTGAAGGACTGTCCTTGCAGTCAGACTGATGAGATAGTTGATGGAAGTAAAGTGACAGACTCTTTTGTTTGTCCGGGGTTAAAAAGGCCATCTGGGCTTCTGTATTCAGTCTCAAAAGCACATGTCTTGAGAGGGTACTAGACTGGACTTTATTTCGCTCACAGAATACCCTAGGCATCTTAGCACTGCTATAAGATATTCGAGATGCTGTAGAACGTCTACCTTTCATTGAGCCAGAATCAGCCAGTTGTCCTAGTAAGGATAGATTTGAATTCCTTGAAGCCTGAAGTAAGCTATCACTGGAGCCAGAACCTTTGTGAATACTATGGGCGTAGATAAGCCAAAGGGCAATGCAGAGAACTGATAATGAGAATTTCCAGCTCGAAACCGCAGATACTTTCTGCAACTTAGCCTTATAGGCACATGAAGGTAAGCTTCCTTGAGATCTAAAGTTACCATCCAGTGATCTTTGCCCAGCAGAGGTAAAAGCTGTTGTAACGTCAACATCTTGAACTTGGGAATGTCCAAAAACGTGTTGAGGAGAGATAAATCCAAAATTGGTCTCCACGTGTTCCCCTTCTTTGGTACAAGGAACAGAATAAAATCCTAGGCCCCTCTCTGACACAGGGACTGGCTGAATGGCCCCTATGTGAAGCAACTGTAAAACTTGCTTGTGAGCCTCTTTTCTTTGTAGAGGAGGAACGTCTGGCATGCCTTTGAAAGGGGGCATTGTATGGAAATAAAATCTGTAACCGTGGTGAATGATATCCAACACCCATTTGTCTTGAGTAATTAAATCCCAATTTTCTTTGAAGAGAGACAGTCTTCCTCCCAAAGGAGCTGCCAGACGTGAATCTGCTGGCAGCTGAAAAAACAGGTCATTGGGTCTGTTTACGAAAGGACTGACCCCTGCCCTCACCAGAAGTCTGAGCAGGTGAACTCCTGTTCTAGGCCTAAAAGAACCTTGAGCCCTGCCCCTACCACGTCTAGACCTACCCCTAGACTGAGAATCATAAGCAGGATATGTCCACCCCTTAGCAGGCCAATTTCTACTAAACTTCGGTGGCTGCACCTGCAAAAATCTTTAACAGTTTGCATAGACTTAGCTTTGTCCTCCATTTTCTTTAAAACAGCTTCCACAGGCGAACCAAACAACACATCAGACTGTAAAGGAGCATCCAAAATCCTTGTCTTAACATGCTCAGCTAAATTCTGATCCTTCAACCAGGCATGCCTGCGAAGAACAGAACTGGTAGCAGCCACCCTCGAGGAGGCCTGTACAGCATCAAAACCACATTGCAAAGAATGCTTACCCACTTGTTCAGACACATGAACCAAATCCAGCAACTCTTTACACTCAATACCTTCCGCCAAAGCATCCACCTTAGATTTCAATTGTGAAAGGAGATAATTCTGATATTTTAACATGTGAAACTGACAATTCAAAGCTCTCATGGCTAGAGTGGAAGAAGTATACACTTTCTTTCCCCACCTATCCAAAGCCCTTGCCTCTTTATCAGTGGCGACAGGATTTTAACCACAGAAGCCTTTACACCCTTAGGCCCTTGAGAAATAGTTTCTGGGTCCGCCCTAGGACTCAAACAAATATTTATGAGCACCCTATAAGACCTATCAGCCTTAACAGGAGCAGGAGGCAAAGAGTGTGGGTTCAGGGAAGCCGCTGCAAAAACATCTTCCACCACATTGAACACAGGAGGAATAGCTAAGGGCCTATGCTGGGGTAAAACAAGAACTCCCTAAGCCTTTTCCTGGAGTCAGAATAATCCTGGCCTTCCCATTTAAAGTGCTCCCTCATGGAATGCAAAGTCTCTGAAAATGAGAAATCCTCAGGTGGAGACGCTGTAGGAGTGGAATCATCCACATCAGAATCAGAATAGGTAGGATACTCCTGCAAATCTTCCACAGAAGATTCTGAAGCCTCTGAACACTGTTCAAAACTATCAAACTCGGTTCCACCCTAGGTCTCTTATCAGGCGGGGCATAGAACCCTAATCATAGTAATCAAATCTTCTGCCATTTTAAGCATATGTTTCTTAGGTACAGAACCTGAAACGCTAGGAGAAGCCCCCACTGAAGCTGAAGTAGGCCTACCTCTCAAAGAAGTTTTGGCAACAGAAGGAGAGGCCCTAACTACCTTGGGAAGAGAGGGAAGAACAGTCACCTGAGAAGCCCCTCAGCCTGGCCTACCTCCTGAGAAGGCACATCCTGTAAGAGTATAGTTTCTGCCTGGGACTCCATGGAAACTCCTGGCAAAACCTCCGGCTCCACTGAGCCTTCTAAAGAACCGGCGTGACTGCGGTTCCTCAACCCTAGGCTTCACTGTTTTATCCTTGCGCTTCTTGAGGAGCATCCGACGGCATTTTATAATTGCAATGCTTCCCAAACACTAGCCTGGCACAGTCTAACCTCCTCTTAATAGTGCGTTTGTTAAACCTAGCACAACAGCGGCAACCAACAACGTCGTGCTCAGGCCCTAAACAAGGTATACACAAGGTATGATAATCCCTATGAGGTATCTGTTTCCCACAAGAAATACAGTTATTCACTTTTTCTGACATCCGGTAAAATACTGAGGCAAGAAAAACTAAAATGTTCCCCAACGGGTACTTAGCCAACTCTGTTTGGTCTGAAACTCGGTTTGAAATATTTCAGTCGCCAACCTGCACAAAACTGCTTCTGCATGACCATGCGGCAAAAGACTGAGGATATGACGCCGGTCATGCGCATTAGTACCCTGACGCAGTCTAATGCGCCTGAACTCTGGTATTCGACTATACCCAATAGTCAGGACTGCAGCAATGGAAGACGAAGAACATCCTACTTTATCTCATCATCACGAACATGGGATCAAAATGTTCAACACCGGAAGTAAACCCCTCACTGGTGAGATCAGATCATAAACTAATCTCGCTGGAGGTCCTCATCCCGCCCCCACCTGAAACAAAAAAAGACCAGTGAAAAACTTCTCAAAAGCCGATTTCACACTTCTAAAAACTAGTGTGGTCTCCTTTAAGGCCCCTGAGCCAGTGGTAAACATTACTCAAACCGCTGAATCACTTACAAATGCCTTCTACCAGCACCTACAGGACTGCATGGATCAGGCAATCCCAAACAAAACTAAGACTCTCTGTACCAAAGGCAAGCGTCCAGTCTGGTGGACCCCAGCCATAAACAAGCTCTACAACAAAAGGAGGAAGCTACTACAAGATAGAGCAAAATCCTTGAAAGGTAAGACACCTTTGATCATTATAAGTAAAAAGCTAAGAGCTCTCATAAAATCATCCAAGGCAAATTTTGAGAAAAATCGCCAAGGACTCTAAAGACAATCATAAGGCCTTCTTTAGCTATGTTAGAAACCTAGGAGGAAACTCCCAGATATGCTCAGAATTAGTTCAAAATGTGAAAATTACTGAACCTACACACATTGCTAACATACTGGCTGACAGGTTCAGTGCAAACCTCTCCCCTCCCCAAAGGAGAGATATCTATTCCAGAGGATTGTAGCCCCCCAAACATCTCCAACGCCCAGGTGAGAACTGCCCTCACTAAGGCAAAAAACACAGCATCCATGGGACCGGATGGTGTCCCCGGCTGTGTGCTTCATGAACTCGAGGAATTAAACCCACAGTTAGGACAGCTGTTTAATCTTAGCCTCACCTCAGGATACATCAAGGAGTGGCGCATGGCGACTGTGGTCCCACTTCATAAGGGCGGTGCCTCCACAGACCCTGGAAATTACCGCCCATTAGCTTGACAAGCCTTATCTGCAAAGCCATGGAGAGGATCATAATGGAACTCATAAATAAAGACATAGGAACTTGCAGACTTTGGATCCAACCCAGTTTGGCTTTGTCAAAGGCAGATCCTGCCTCTTAAACTTGGTTGACTTTTTCGAGTCACCAAGGCCATTGATGAGGGAAAGGCAGTCCATACAGCCTACCTCGACCTGGCAAAGGCCTTAGACACAATACCCCACTCAGGTATCATCGAAAAACTCATCAGCTTGAATGTAAACCCATACATCACAAGATGGGTTGCAAACTGGCTAAGTGACAGAACCCACAGGGTCAGAGTTGCTGGAGCCATGTCAGACTCAAAGCCTGTCACAAGTGGTGTCCCACAGGGCTCAGTCCTGGGTCCACTCTTGTTCGGCATCTACTTTTCTGAAGTACAAGCAAACACAGGAGGGTTATGGCTGACAAAGTCTGCAGATGACTGCAAACTGGGCGCCATAGTCGAAAACACATCTGACACATATCCTCCAGAAGGGCCTCACAGAAACGGATAACTGGTGCCAGAGCCATGGCCTGAAGTTAAACGCCAAAAAATTCATAGTCATACCCTTCGGGAAAAACAAGGTTACCCCTAGCTACCATATAGGTGGCAATCCACTGAGCACAGAAAAAGTCATCAGGGATCTGGGGACCCAAGTTGACAGTAGCCTTTCGTTTGACACTCATGTTGCTAAAGTAGTTAGGAAAACCTTCTATATCGCCCACCTGATCATGAAGGGATTCACATCTAGATCAAGGGAGGTCATCGTCCCCCTGTACTCACTCATTAGACCTATGATTGAGTACAATGCCCCGTTCGGAATGTATCTGACCAGACACCTGCTGCAGCTTGAAAGGCCCCAAAAGTTTCTCACCAAAAGGATAAAGGGTCTCAAAAATATGTCTTATGCTGCCCGACTGAAAGAACTCCAGCTCTATTCAGTCTCATACCGCTTGCTCAGAGGTGACCTGTGCCTGACATATAAGGCCATGTCAAACCCAGATTTGATGAATATGCTTCACCTCAAAAAATCTAGATCCCTCAGAACCACAAGGGCGGGAGACTTAAACCTTGACACGGTTATAAATAGAACGTGCTGGAGGGACAGATTCATCACCCAGAGACTCCCTATGCTGTGGAACAAAATCCCGGTACATGTGAGGCAGAGCACCTCGCTGGCCTTGTTCAAGAGGAATCTTGACCAATGGATGGGAGATCGCAGATATACCCCAGGGATTACTTCAGTGTCACTGCTTGACAGAGGCACAGAAAAATGATAGGCATAGTTTTTATTCAAACTAAAGGAGTGGCGAAAGCCACATAACTATGGGCTAGGCTTATAAATGCCCTTGGGCAGAGCCTAGTATGAACCTACACACACACACACACACACACACACAAAATAGCCAGGGAACAGTTATGGCTAGGCTTGTATAGGCCCCTAGGGCAGACAGCCTAGTACCAACCTATGATGAGTAAAAAGTGCAAGGCTGCCACTAAGAAAAGGTGAAGAGGCTAGTTAAGAGATGAGGGATTAAATGTAGTGGCTGAAGCAATGCTGCTGAATGACAGGGGAGCTACTGGGATTACAGGGGATACCTGACTAGGGAGGGCTACATATGAAGGACAAAACAGCTTTACAAAAGGTCACAGGAAAAAGTGCGAAAGAGGAAGGGAACTAGAAATAAACCTTGATCATAGGGGAGGAAAGAACTAGAATAAGGGAGTGGGTAAGGAGAATGAAATTCTTTTAAAAATTATTTGATGAATAAAGTGAAAGCAAATCCATTAGAGGGAAAATCCATTCTGCTGAATTATACACTAGCAAAGAAAAATTCTGGCTTATAAAACAAGTGCAATGAAAGAAAAAAAAATGACTCATTAAAAATTAACACAACCCAATACATAGCAAAAAAAGGTAGTTTGTTGCTGTTGAGGGTTGCTCAGGACTTCCAGTAACAAACATTTCATACTCCAAGCAGTTCCAGCTCTTTAAGTACTTGCCAAAATTGTTACACCAGAGACAGGACTGGTAATGGTCCATTTTTTAACAGAACGTTGAGAAAGCAAAGAAACTAAACTTAGGCAAGTGACTCCAACCTGGTGGTCTACTGGAATGCTTCATAATTTTGGCAAAATTTCAAATGATCACCATCAAGTGCAGGGAATTAGTAGGCAATAAAACTGCACAAATGAGAGCATATGGAACATCTATTTACCTACCAACACTGGGGGGGGGGGGGGGATGTTACAAAAAGCCAGTTTATTAGTTTAATGCAGTTTCAAAAATAAACTGAATAACTACACTCGAGACAGAACATAAGGAGGAAAAAGATCAGAGTGAAGAAAACATTCTGATAAAGAATACAGTGGACACTTTTCAAAAAGGACATACGTAAGAAGTGACATACAACAAATATTAGCTAGCGACATTGTAATTGGGTAAAGTTTTAACTATAAACCAAGTGACCAGAATTTAATTAGCAGCTTGGACATCTGTTGGGAGCTAGTATAGGGAGGATATAGTACCTCTTTAGGGGGTAGGAGTGGATCAGGGTCATCAAATGTAATAGTTCCTCAGAGGACAGCCGATAATGAAATGACAGCCCTGGGGCATGCATTTAGCCACCATGCCAAAAACTGTAGCCCTCGAGTACACAAACGAGGATTGGCCATGCAGTGATCTGAATCACTGATTCTACACTCATAGGATAGTTTATGGTGCATCATATGCTAGCAAGGGCATAAGGCACATATGTATGTCTGCCCAAATGACAAGTCCTCCAAATGGCTCTACCTCAAGCTGGGTATACCCAGCATGGGGAATGAAATGCAAGTCCAATCCACGCCACTTAATTGTTGGTAGGCATGGCACAAAATGCAAACAGATCTCTATACATCTTGAACCCTACTGGACAAGTGAAATAAAATGGACCAGCAAACAGTCTCCAAGCACACATTCTTTTCTGAAATTTGTTTCAGTAACTGTGGTTGCGACTTCTTGCTCAGTAATGAGCTATTAAGTGACAGCTCCACAGAAATACCTGAAAAGTCAAATACTCATGCCCAAAAAGTCAGGGAGCTGTGAATAGTCCTTCATACTTAAAAACTAAGTTTTGTCTGTTCATCTGTCATTCAATGCAAGTGTTGGTAATTTTTGACAGGTCACACAAGTGTATAAATAACCAGTTATTTAACTCTTCTTTGCAGTTCTGCATTTAGTGAAGGTCACACTTCATCCGTACTGTACAGTTTTTTAAAGCATTCTTAATACTGCTGCCATGAATGTTGTGTGTGGAGTCTGCATGTCCTCCCTGTGTTCGTGCGGTTTCCTCCCACATTCCAATGACACAGTAGGTGGACTGCATACTTAACTGGCCAGTGTGTGCAGTCTGGAAGAACTACCATGGCAGGGCTAGCCACCCAGCAATGTAAACCTTGGCTCTAGACAATTGTCACTTAGCACCCC
Source organism: Protopterus annectens (assembly GCF_019279795.1). Lineage (NCBI taxonomy): Eukaryota > Metazoa > Chordata > Ceratodontiformes > Protopteridae > Protopterus > Protopterus annectens. The sequence goes on from NC_056732.1 coordinate 147,540,654, forward strand.
AACTCCATTTGTAAAAATGGGTAAAAAACAGGGTTATGGAAGAATGCACTGCAATCACTTACTCACTTCAGTTACACTAACCACTTTGTAACTTGACAGAAAAAGACAGCACACTATTCTACAGATTAGGTATTAAATCAAGACTATCTGCTCGACTTGGGGACAACCAAACTGGTTGAAAAAAATCTTACACTTACTGAAAAAATACAGAATGGCCTAGTGGGACTAAACTGATAAAACGTAAACACTGAGTCTCACTATGAGCTTAGTGATGGACTGGAAGCAGAGACCCATAAAAGAAAGGAGACTGCATAATAAAAAGTACTGCTGTAGATAATTCACTACTGGCTCACCGCTTTCACAATGAGATCTTGCATCAATATAAAAGACATTGCTTAGAAAACCCTCAAGATGTCTGCATTCATGATTGGGACTTTCTTGCAATATTTTCTAGTACGAGGTTATATTACAGCTGGGCAAGAAAAGCTGTAACCTCAGCCCTCTGAAAACCAAAAGTAAAGTGTTTTTGAAGGGAGGCTTGCCTTCTGCACCCCATGTGGGAGCAGCCCCCCCCACTTTGACACCGAATCCATGGCTGCACAAAATGAATCAAGAAAACAATCAAGGAATCCTTGCTGGTGCACACTTACAAATTACAACAGTGATTTCCAGCAGAAAACAGCAACTGGGTACTTTAAACTTCAGACCAATGAAAGTTGCTTAGTACTTCAGTTGGAATCTCATCCAGTCGTACCTCAACTAGCTATAGGGAAGCCCTATAAACAGAATTCAGTAGCCAAGCACTTATTTGCAGCTGCAAAAGAGAAAATACTCATTACAGCCCAGGGAGTAAACTCTCATACCTAGTACCAATCTGTGAACCAAACTGCCTTTGTGGACCATTTTAAGCCTAACCAGTTACTCCATAAAAGAGAATCAACCTCTGCACCTTATGCCTGGAAGGTAAACACCTTTATTATGCCAACTCACCTAACACTGAAAATAGATAGTTCATGACTGACAGGACATGACCAGTTAAGGAAATGTCTGAAATCAAATCTAGGAAGTGGAAGTTCATGCATTATACAAGATCCAACTTGTGAGTTTGCCTTCCACTGGCCTGCAAGAGACTTTGTTCACTATGGGAACATGAACTTGCATTCATAAAAATCTGGATGGCACTGAAACTGTGCAACAAAAAATACACATGCACACAATATATTTTTCTTAACTACCCGACGGCCATAGCCATCATTCTTTGTCTGCTAGCTAGTTTAGCAACAGAGTGAGCCAACTGAGAAGGGTCATCACTTAGGCAGCCACTAGGAGTTTTTTTCTGATCCACAACCCTATTGCTATTGTGCATGATTGACATGCCAGTGGTTTAACCTTCACCAGGTGTTAACCTCTATATAACATGACCTACCTTGAAGTAAGTGTTCCGATGGGGTCTGAGGTATTCATTAGGGACTCCAACCATAGAGTGGGAAATCTTGGCATGCATGTATAAAGAAAGGCAAGCCAAAGCATTAGCACTCCTCCCTCATACACCAGTTCCAACAGGAGCCCAAGCCACTATATGAACTGGGGTCACCAGTGTCAGAGATTTATCCATCTAGGACAACACTGCTGGCCTCTCAAAAATACTTTGTCACCTCCAGGTCCACAAACATGGGAACACCATCTGCTTTTAGGTGGGATTAAAATAATTCTGACTGCAACTAAATTAAGCATTCTTTAACCCCCAAAGAAGTTAACTTTCTTGTTAACTTTGACATGAAAGGAACACTCCTCTAGCCACACTTCACTGGTTTACTACAGCAAAGGAAACTTTTATCAGTTGCAGAACAAGCTACAACTGAAGCATAGAAGAGATATGCTTGAGAATATAAATCTACAGTACTGGTATAATCTCTGAAGGCTCCTGGTCTGAAAAGAAAGAAGGCTGCCAGATAGAGGACTTTCCTCAAAAGGTTATCCAACATGCAAGACTTGAATAAAACTGGATCAAATGTTCGATATTTATCCTGAAATTGTCTAAAAGAGGTTCACATTCCATAACTTTGGACAAAAACGAGAGTGATCAATGACAAGACAAGGTAAAAAGTTATGTACACATGTAAATGTTGTGCAGTCTGTTAACTGAATAGCAATGCCCAAGAGGTCAGTGTTATGCCAATGGTAGGTTGAAATCCACATACTTCAAAAACATATCAAATTGAACCTGTAAGCTGTAGCCATTAACATATAGGATGTAGACAACCAAGATCAGTCTGCACAACTAATCCATTCTGTTATGATGTGTTCAAACAACTTAAAGCCTGGCTTTACCAGAGGAAAATATACATTTCCAAAGCTTGTTGGAATGGGGATGCTTTAGCTAGAGAACTCCAACTACCCAGTAGCAGAACTACATTCACTCTTGACATCTTGTAAGGCAAAACATTAGCTCAGGTTTACCCCAGTTTCATGCTTAATGAAAGTAAAAATTTAAACCATTAAAAAGATGATACCAGTGGAAGCTTTGAAGCACTGCTGATTGCAAAGATAGAATTTCTAAGCAAACAGGAAGTCACCACCACCACTTCTGGTATCACTGTTGGTATCTAGAGAGAGCCCCGATCTAACTTTTCCATATACAAAGCTTCCCAGTAAATTTGGAGAAAAAAATGATTGGTACAATTATTTGCCTGTTGCACAGTAACCTGAGCTTGAAAAAGCAGAAGGTAACACTTAAAGATGCAAAATACTTTAGTAAAAGTCTTAAACACCCATGAAATATGTAGTAAGATACTGCGCAAGTGTCAGTGTTCACGTAATTGGAATGAAGATGCAAGTTACAGCACTGAGTCCATAGTGGTCAATGGGGGTGCAGTCTGGAGATGACCATCCGTAAATCAATAAATGGAACAGCTCTAGCCTTACTGACCTACAAGAGGAAGACAAAACCTACACTTAACCTATGTAATGGTAATCTGAAAAATATGACAGCAAGAGTAAAACTGACCATAAAGCTGGTGCCATTATTCGTTAAATAAGCTTCAAAGAAGTCTTGATACAAATCTGGGAGTGCTGAAAGTTGGAGAATTCTTCTAAACAGTCAGGAGGGACCAAGAAAAATATCCCTCTACACCCTCACAAAAGCTACCAGAGGACTTGACAGCAGTGAAGAGACAGCCATGGTAGTACAACCCAGAATGTTAAGTAGCTGGGACTAGAGAAAATAACCCACTGAAGTCTTAAAATTAAGTCCTATGGGACTGAATCTGCAGGGCTAACCACTAAACATGATTCCATTACAAAATGTTAGACACTTGACTGAAATGCAATATGCCACACTAAATGGCAGTTTATGCTGAATATCTTGATTTCAGATGTAATTACTGCAATTAGGTGAGGGTATTGTGCTACATGTGGAAGGTAATGTTTTACTTGGTTATTACTAGAGTTCTTGTACTCACTGCAACTGAATTTTCTAAGTGTGTGTGCCAGCAGGGACTGCTCCCACATTTGTATTTATACAATCCTGGAACTGGTATATACAAGTCCATCAATATGGTAAACTTGTCCCTGACATGGGGTGGTGTGGGAGGCAAGCTACCCCAAACATACTTTTAGTTTTTACTAAGTATGCATTAAATAGCTGTAATTACACTGTGCCGTGTGTACTTTTGAAATTTGTGATTCTGAAATGCAGTTCAGAGCATATTAAATAAAACTTGACCAAAAAAAGTGCACTCATAGGAAGCTAGTATTTCTAACACATGAAAGTAGAGGCCATACATCAGAAAGATAACCTAGGATCTCTCACGCACATCTATGCCAATAACTCATGAAAAATCTGCTTTTATCTTTCTCTCAAAGCAGATGCACAGAATCAGTACAAAAAAATACTGTTAAATGTAAAAAAGTACTAGACAAGGAAATTAACAAATACTGCATCTAGCTCCCACCCTGCTAAATACTGCAAGAGCTCAAAGATAAGGACACGATAGCAAAAAAACAACCTGGAAGGATCAGCAGCAAAAATGCTAATTTTCAAAATAGATACAGCCATAAGAGTACTTCACATATGTACTGGGGTTGTGCATCACACTGGGTACTTCTCAGACATCCACAGAAACAAAGTGGGTGCATTTGTGCGCACAGAACCTATCACCACTCAGAAGAGTCATGCAAATAATTCCTTCTTGAAATAAAAGGTAAAACTTGCAGAAATTTGCAAGATGAACTGCTAGCTAAAATGTAGTGAAACCCCCAAACCCATCACAAAAAGATGTCCAAACAAGTAAAAAAAAGTCAATTTACTTCTCTGAATTAGTGGAAGTGTAAAACTTTGGTCATACTGGCTTTGGCTTGTCTGTAAAAATAAAGACCTCAACATGCAAAGTGAAAGCAAAACAAGTTCATTTGTTAGACAAAAAAAAAAAATTATAAAATTTGGGACACCAGAAATAAAACTTGCAGCCAAGTCAATATCCGAAATAAAATACAATTGTGTAAGTAAATACAACAAGTGGATGGTAGAATAGATCACTGCAGTAGTAACTACAGTTGGGAACTTTACTGCACAAGGCCCGACAGGCTCATGCGTTACTACTATGCTACCAATCCCTGGGGCCTTTTTAAGCCTAGCCCCGCTTCCCAAATGTATCCAACAGGTTGATAGGGTTGTTGTAGGGGTTAGATTTAGACTGGCATTGGTGGTGAAGCATTTACATGCGCTTAGCTAGATTGGTGCCAGAACAGGGATAAATTTCCAATTCTCTATCAAATGATCCAAGTTTTTCTTTATTTGGAAAGACCTCTGCTCAAAGGGTAGTCCGAGACTCATACCTCTCACACCAGCATGTCCTATTTGTTGCAGACAAGGTATAGGTCCCTAGATTGGGAAATTTGAATGCCATTTGTTCTGCAGATGTGAAACTGGTCCAGTGAGGAATCAGTGGATGATTTATAGCCAAGAACAGATCACCTCTCAGCAGCCTATAGAACACCATGTCCAGGGACAGGACTTTGAAGTGATCTGCATGGAACATGTTTATGAGCCATATTCTTTTTATAAGGAAACTCTGGACAACCCAGTTGCTGCATATGATTGGTCAGGTACATACAGAAAGGGGCATTGTACTCCATGATTGGTCTCAACAGAAGAGTATGGTGAACAGACATCCTTGGACCTAAATGTCACAGCCTTGCTTGCAAGTTGAACATAAAATGACTGCCCCTTCAACTGTAAACTCAAAATCCAGGGCGCTGTCTAAATCCCTGACCACTGGATCTATTCTTTGGGGGGGTTATTCTACGGATAGCCATCTTCCCAAAGGAGATTATGCATTTCTTGGTATTTATTTTTATACACTGTGGCTCTGGCACCAGTTATTTACCTTTGTGAGGCCTTCTTGGAGGACACTGGGTAGTCACAGAATCAACCAATCCACTTGGGAACTTGGCCACCCAGAGGCTCCTGACCTCAGAAATACATGCCAAAAGGTGCAGCACCCTGCAAACATCCCTGAGCGATTGTTCACTCTCACCCTCACCTCAGGCTTTGCCCCTACTGAATGGCACACTGCTGCAGTCATCCCTCTCCATAAAGGGGGAGAGACTACAGACCCTGGAATTATCACCCCATTAGCCTGAGTCTGATCTGTAATGTTATGGAGCACATCATGGACCCAATTAAACAAGGATATAGGGATTCTTCAAACTAAATCCCACACAATTTAGTTTTGTGAAAGGTAGATTATGCCTGCTCAAACTGGTTGACTTATGAGTCAGAGCTGTGGATGAAAGTAAGGCAGTTCATACAGCCTACCTTGATCTGGCCTACCTTCATCTGGTCAAGGCCTTTAATACCATTCCTCTCAGGAATTGATAAAACTCACCAAGCTAGGCATCAACCCATTAGGTGGGTTAGCTAGGCATAACTCCCTAAGTGATGCAGACATCACAGAAAGGCCTCACTGAGACAAATGACTGGTGTCGAAACCATGGCCTTAAGCTTAAGGCCAAAAAACTTAAGTCACCCCCTTGGGAAAAAACTCAGTTCACCAATTACATCAATGGGAGCCCACTGAACACTGAAGGCATTATAACAGATCTGGGGACAGGTAGACAACCTCTCCTTCAACCACATTGTCACTGTGATCAGAAAGTTCTTGTGTGGCACATCTCATTACTAAGGGTTTTGCATCCAGGAAGAGGTCATTTCTCTACTCTTCCCTCAGACTAGACTATAATGCCCTATTTGGCATGTACCTCACTAAACACCTGCAACAGCATGACGGGCCATAAAAGTACCTCACGAACAGGATCCTAAGCCTTAAACATGTCCTACAAGGACATACAGAAACCCCCCCCCATTCTCTGTCTCATATCGTTTACTAAGAACGAATCTGCCTGACTTAAAGCCATGTCTAACCCAGCTCAGTTAGAAATGCTACATCTAAAGAAACCCAAATCCCTCCGCACCACACTCTCCAGAGACCTCAATGTCATTACCACAAACAGAACATGCTGGAGGGACAGCTTCATAACCCAGAGACAGCCTATCCTCTGGAACAGACTTCCCATACAGAGTCAAGCAGAGCACCTCACTGGCCCTCCAATAGAAATCTTGAGATGGGAAACTGAAGTTCACCCTGGGGATCACTACAGTGGCTCAACTTGAGAGAGAGGCACTGGGAACAAACGTCAGGCAGCACAATGCCAGGGCACTTCTATGGGCTAGGGCTTGTAAATGCTCCAGGGCCATTAGCCTATTACACACCGATGAACCTATCTGCAAATGTAGCCAGCTTTTCTCCACTACCATACACATACCCCTGAATTAGAGTCTTGTTTTCTTTGCCAATGGTTCTAAATTTAATGCAAATGGCAAAGGGGAGAGGACATCCCTGCCTGGTTCCTCTGCTCAGAGATCCCTTCATATATCCTAATAAAATCAACCTTGTAATTTTAAATTAGGGAATGCAAATACTCCCATTTCTCTGCTCATAAAATCCCAGCTTACTCTGTCAAATGCATTCTCTGTATCAAGACCCACCTGTAACAGTTGCACTTTATTACATTGCCTTCCCTCCACAAAACCATTGATAAATATCAATTTTGGCACCACATTTGCCATTAGAGAAACTTCATAATCATGATTTAGTACTGAAATACAAACCATAACTATCGAAATAGAGCTACAAGAGGCTGGATCTGATGGATCTTTACTCTCAAGTATTATAGATACTACCTCTATTGCAGGATATTGGTACTGCTCTTCAAATACTGTTGGAGCTTAATTTTCTTTTCCCTCCTAGCTTCCTGTGGACTTCCCTGTAGATAGGTTACACAACATTTTTATCTCCTCTCCCTCTAACTTTGGCATGTTAAATTCTTCCATAAACATTTCCATTTTATCTTTATCTCCTTTTTCTGCTTTATGCAGACTTTCATAGAACTCCAGAAATATTTCCAATGCTTCTACAGGATTCCCTTGGTATAAGCTCCCAAAGCTTGATGACTGCCCTTTTTACATGGTTTTTGAGAGAGTCGTGCTAAAAGTTTGTGCTCTACAGGAATAAAAAAAATCAGCTGCTTAACAGTAATCCTCCTGTTTAGCATTCTGCAGTTGCTACTATTGTTCGGAGATTTCCCCCTATGTCACAATATTTGGCAGTCCCTCTAAATAATTTACTTGCATCATATCTTCCCATTTCCACCCCATGTTTTTTTAAATTCTACTTACATTTTATCCCACTCCCTAGCTATATTTTCAGAAGTTCCATCTTCTTTAATAGCTCCAGAACAATTTCCACAACCAAGTCCTCTTCAGCAGAAGTGGGAAAGTGCCAGTCTCTCCATTTCATTACCCTGTGTTAATTGGCACATTATCTGAAATAGTTATTGGATGCGTATCAAGACCTTCAATTAAATGCACATTTCTGTGAAACATTCTATCCTAGCCCAGATTTTGTATCTGAGAAATATGTAAATTAATTCCAAATTTCTACTAAATTCATGTATTCCTGCCAAATATTTCATAAATTTCTTTAAAAACCTGCCCTCATTTTCATTTCTGGACCCCCTGGACATCTTCACTGTTCAAATCAAATTCCAGTCCCCATCTACAAGTACTATTCCTTGCTGAAAGCTGATTTCACCTTCCAGAATTTTCTTAATCTCCATTATAGCATTTTTTCAGTGGAACAAATGCATGCCAGTACAATCCTTCTCCCTTGCTAATAGCAACTCAGTGCTACAAATCTGTCATTGTCTTTTCCTCTTACGAATGGAGCTCCTCTTGCAATTTATAAAGTGCTCCTCTTGCTTTGCGCCAGGTATTCAGTTGAATAACCATGCAGACAACCTTTGCCCCAGGTAGTCTGCTGAATAATCATCCTGAAAACCTTGGGGAATTCACATGTTCAGTTCTTTTCAAGTGCATGCATGCACTATTTAGCAGGTTAAATCATACGTTTGCCATCTCCATTTCAGCCTGTGCCACATCTTTGAAAACTTTGATCTACTGCAAACCCACAAATAAAAATACACCCCACACCCCTAAAACCTACTAACTTTAGTGTGTTATGTACACTTTCAAATACTGAAGTTCCACCCTCCTAAAAGGAGGGAAAGTTCCAACTGACAGCTACACACACTCCAGTTAAAGTTTATCCATGCTAAGACAAATGGCAGAGCTTGTGATTTTATTAAGGGCTGTCCGGTTTTTGCCTCATCTTTACAGCTCTCCCAGCTGGGAAACAAATGCTTTCAGAACATTTTTTTCTCAAAGCCATTTCTGATTGTATTCAATATTTTCTCACTTAACTTTATATTAGTAACATGATTTAAAGTGATTGCTTTAATATAGTTATTCTATGGAACAATGAGAAAGCACACTCATTTTTCTTCCGTCATCCTCTTAAGCAGACTTTTTTTTAAAGTTTGCATAGCCTACTTAAAAATAAAGGAGGAAGTGAGAAGAAAACAGAATCACCCACTTACATTTCTAACCCCATTACACCAACTGAAAAAGCTTTACTTTATAACATGCAAAGAAAATCATGTACCACATAATGTTGAGGAAAAAAAAAAAAAAAAAAAAAAAAAAAGTGTGCTTTAGTTAATTCTCCTCCCCTCTTAGGAGTAATGACAAAGTAGGGCATATACAAATTTAACAAAGTCCAATATTTCTAGTCTCTCGTTCTATTCCTGTTCATAGCCATCTCCCAAACCCTGTCTCTGCTTCATCTCTGTGCACTCTAGTCTACTCCTGTGTTCTCTCAAGCATTTTTCATCGGAACATTCAGAAAGGTTTCATTGGCACAGTCTTACCAGAAACTGGGTCTTCTGTTTCACAGTTCACTTGGTTAGACAAACTTCCATTTCTTCCTTAGCATGTACTTCAAAATAGGTTTTTATTCCTCCATGGAAAAATATTTTTAAGATAGCTAGGTGCATCAGTTTGAAGCTCACACCTGCTTCAACATTCCCTATATAGTGGAATAAGTTTATTCCTCTTCTACCTGGTGTAGAAGTAGTAGTCATTCTCCACACTGCTCCCACCTTTAGTAATTTGCCCCGCTACAGTTGTCAGAATTAACTCCTGCTGATAAGACTGCATTTTTACTATTAAAGGTCTACACCGTTTTCTCATAGCTAGGTTTGGCACAGAATGTGCCTCATTTAAAAATTCCTGCTGTGGAACACCAGTTCAGTTGCTTATTTGTGCTTGTGACGCACCTCTATCCCAGACCAGTAATCAAGGAGCTTCAATCTTTACCACTAAGACTTGCACAAAAAAAGTATGGATTTACACAGTATTTTTCAGATGCAGAGTTCTCTCTCACGCACATTTCCAAGATCACACAGTTAGCAAGTTCAAGACCTGTGACTGGAATTCTCTCAAGATCCCAAACACTCACCCGGGAAAGGCTAGTACATACTTACTAGCTGTACCCCTTCTGCCCAAACTATAAGGTAACTACACTACCACCAGTCAACCCCTATCAGGCTCTTACAAAAAGTATTATAGCCAAATCAATACTAACTGTAAATGGCAGAGTGCGCCAAAGCAGTAGTACTTTTCAGAGAGGCCAAGGCATCACTAAAATAAGCACAAGATTTTAGACTTATTCTCTACAAGACCAACCACAATGAAGGGTATAAAAATATTTAACAGAAAATATGAATACTAAATATCAATCACAGGAGAAAAAAGTTGGACAGACTCAAAAAAAATGTTCTGTACTCACCATAACGTTCCATCTGTGTTGTTCATCTTTGCTCATTGTCAGATAGGAATCCAGCAGTTATACAGCTCGCACCAGCCAAACTTCCGAACCAAGTCACTACCCACAATGCTAGTGTTAAATTACCTCTGATGAAGTTTGCAAAATTACAACAAAATGTAACAGTATTAATAAGTCCAAGACAAGAGTACGATCCTCCAGGATATCTGAAAGGAGGGAGGAATGTCAAGAATGAACAGCGACAACACATATGGAACATTATGTACATACTATCTGATGCTGTCAGTTTATTCTTGACAGATAGGACAGAGTTCCCAGCTGCCTATACCCTGGGTGGCCTTAAGGAAGGTTATTCCTGTACGCCACAGAAACAAAAGATGCTCTTCCCCTGGAGACCATACACAATCTAATGAGTGATAAAGGTATGAGATATTGCCCAAGTGGCTGCGCACATTTCATCCAGAGAAGCCTTGGAATGGAAAAACTACTAATGTGGCCATTTGCCTGGTGGAGTGTGCCCTTACAGGACTAGGTAATTTACTAATCATAAAGGGGGTGCAATCTTTTAGCCATTTCGACAGGGTCACCGTGGGGACTTCCACTAGGGGTAAGCGGAATTAATAATGCAACTTCAGAAGCAGATCCGGTGCAGATGGAATGGAGGCACATTGAACAGTGGCTGCAGCTTCCCCAGTTCAATTTCTCGGACTCTGAGGAAAAGAATGACGAGAGTAAACGTTAACTTTGACTAAGCAGATAGACCAGTTTGGGGATTTAAAATACCGAGGCCTACAGATGGACAATGCCGTTCTTTTGAAATAGTTAACTTTGAAGCAAGTACCGAAGGGGCTATGGCTCTGGAAGTTGCCAATGGATATGGAGGGCAGCTCGATGGCCTTCAAAGAACCGACTTTTTAAACAGAACAGGTTTGGAAATGTGCGATATTAAACTGGCTTGTCTAGAATAAATTAACACTGAATAAGTCAAAGATTTTGTCAGCAGGTGAAAATATCACAGTGCTCAATAATGTTGAGAACTTTAACAAAAATCAAAATTAAGAGTAGAAAGCTCTTAAGGATTCCGATGACCAAGAACAAGGCATATCCTCAGGGGCTTAATCTTACAAATTAGAATAGGAGACTGCAAAATCAGTTGGAAGATGCGTTTGTGAACTATGCTGAGAGCAATAGTGATGTGTACTTTAATGGAGTGACAAGGAGATAGACCCCTTCACTTGAGATCAGAACGATTAACTAAGAGAGGGGGTGGACAAGCTTAACGGAATACATTTCCAAACAAAAAACGCCAGTGGGCAGACATAAGGGGACACTGTACTATTTGATAATTGCACTGACATTGTGCTGTTTGATTGCACTGAAATTGTGGACACTACTACAGATTACTGATGGTATAGGCTTACGTTATGAATGCAAAAGTGTTAGATGGGGGGGATACTTTACAACAATGTAATGATGTCATGTGTTCATCACAGGCTGAAAATGTTCCTGATATTGTGGATTTTCCAACAGGGCACTGACTGTTTTTCGTCACAAGTTGCCAAGACCAAACACTTTTGAAAGTATTTTACAAGATATTGAAGTTGTGTTCATCACATGTAAATGCTTTTGGGAATGTAGGTTTTTGGAAATGTGGAAAGTTTACAGCAGGGCAGTGACGTGCGTTTCAGGTTAATAACGTGAATGCTTCTGATGATATCCGTGCACTATTGAAAAATATCCACATTATGTGCTTATCACAAGCTGTTAATACAAATGAGGTAGTGTGTTTACCACACGTTAATGTGAACGCTTCTGATAATGTGGATATTTTCCAACAGGGCACTTGTGTGCTTGGCTTCTGAAATTGGTACAGTTTACCACAAAGATGGTTTTTCTACATACATAGTGCTCTTGAAATAAAGTGCATCACAGCTTATTACGCAAAGGATTTACTTTTGTACCGCCATTTTAGATTTTTACGCAAGTTTAAAAATGTACACCAGACAGTTGAATTTTATATTGTTCTTTAATGAACAAAGGAACTATAAAGAGGTTGTGAACAATGTTTTATGTACACCCAAGGAAAAAAAAGTACTTATACCCCCAGCACATAAGCAGGTTATGATTTTTGAGAGGTTAGGAAAAGTTTGTCCAAGATTGGTAGACTTGGTGACTAGGATAATTTGAAGAAAGAAAATTGCTTTTTGAATTGGCCAACAATAAGTGAGAATAATGAAAACCAGACAAGGGGGTGGGGTTGTCATTATGTCTCACTTCAATTATGTGGTCAAGATGTATAAAATATTTGATGACTGACTTATCAAAAGGGTCTCTGTTAATGAAATGCATATACCTTACCACAGGATTGATTTCTGCTGGACGCATTATTCCAGGGAGCTATTTATGAACGCGAGTTTATTTACTGTAGAACATCCTGTCACCTGTTATTTGGGATTCCTAAGGTCCACAAAAATATTAATGACCCACCGTTTAGACCTATTGTGGCTGCTAAAGGCTCTAAAACAGCGCCTATAGGGTCATTTGTGCACAGGAATATCCAACAGGTTGTGACACGAGTGGAACATTTTTAAAGGATTCGTGGCATTGCTTGAATAGGTTGAGTGGTTTGAAACTAGAAAAATGTAACTTCTCACCATAGATGTAAATTTGTTCAGTAATTCCACAGCGAGGGAATTTAGTATTTTAGAGAAAGTTTACTAAAAAGCAACAAGCTGAATGGGGAGAAAATTAAACCTTTTGGTTGCACTAATTGTTTTAGGGAATGATTTGAGCTTTGAAGGTGAGATTTTTCCACCAGGCATCAAGAGTGGCAATGGGGGCAGAGTGACCCAGGATTTGCCAACCTGGTTATTACATTGGGAAGAATCCTTTATATTTGAATCTACGTTTAAAGAAAAAATGTTGCTGTAATCGTTTTTTGGATGATAGATTTATCCTGTGGAAGGGAAGTGAATTTGAGGCCAACTTTGAAATATTTGAATTCAACTACTTGTAATTTACTAGTAACTGGAATGGGGAAAACAGAATTTCTGGATATACATTTGATAAAAACACCAGGAAGACTCCAGAGTAGTATTTACAGAAAGAACACACAGTAATTCTATGTTACATTTTCTTAGTAGTCCCCCATATTTATCAATGCAGAAGCATTGCCAAGGGCTCCCCTCTTGATTAGTAACACTGCTACCTTTGAGGAGGAAATATACACCTTGATGGGTATGTTTGTAGCTAGAGGATATCCCTTTAAACTATTAGTGAAAATAAGGAATGAAATTTTTAGTAAAAATCAGTCACCCCCCTGATTTTATGGGGGGGGGCACGAGAAGAGTAACATACAAATATGATTCTATTATGATTCTATAGGACTATTACCCAACACCATTCATAGTTGGCGCATTAAGGAGGGTTTGCGATTATAGTTTTGATATTCGTATCAAAGAAAAATTAGGTGAGGTCCCTCTGTTTTGTAGGGGCAGAAACATTTTTGAACAGCCACCCCCAAAATACACCATCAAAAATGCATAAATGTGGGACATGTAGGTACTGTAGATATATTAATGAAGGACCTTGTTAAGTTACAGTATTTGGTCTCAATAGGTAGATTCCTTGCCCGGGCAGGTGTTGTAACACTAGTATATTGGTGTATTTGGCCATTTGTGCATCCTGTCCAGGATTTTTATGTAGGGAAGACCATTAGGAAACAAAATAGCCGAACATACTAGAACTATTAAAAATAAGGATACAACTAATGCTCTACATGCACAGCACTACATGTCCCAATTTAAAAAAAATTGGTTTACATTTTTTGCACTGGTCAGGGACATACCTAGTGACAGAGGGGATGACAAGCTTAGGGTTGAGATTCTGGAATTCAACTAGCAGATCAGGCTTAATGCTACTACTCTCCCTGGCCATAATGACAGTGCATCCATTTTACCTTTATTGAAACAGTTTAGTATAAATTTGGCTTAGTAAAGAAGTGCAATAAAATCTTGTGTATTGTTTCATGGATTTGTCAATTTGCAATATTTTAGGATCTAGATACATATCTTGTCTCAAGGGGAATGTCCTCCACAACTTGGATTACTGAAAGACTGCCAATCATATAAGCTATTTATTAGATTTGTAAAGTAGGTTTTTAGATATTTTTGAATTTTAATATCCTAGGAGATGACAGAATATTAGGACAGTTGTTTGGCATGCTATACATTTTTTGAAATTAGGATTTTGGCGCCTAAGTTATTTAAGGAGTCAGCCTTTGGAATGGTGTTCTGATGAAGCCCTATTATATGGGTGAAAGCACTTAACCAGATTTATCTTGTAGATCTCGTTTTATTGGATGTCAGTTTCTATTTTTGGCCGGATATTTTTATTCGCAGTTGTGGTCAGTTGGAACGCTCAGCAGCTATATTGTAACTTGCTTCTGGAGTTTCTTATCCATATTACAAGAAATAAAGCATCTGTTTTTAACAGTGCTGTGGAATTACTTTGGTTCGTGTAGTGGAGTAGTCCGCTCCCTAGCACTTGACGAAAGAAGATTTTGTTGGATGCAGAGGTGTTTTGGGCACTTAGTACTTAAGGGGAATGTATTAACTTGTGTGAGGAATGGTATTCAGTGCACATTTATATATTTTTACAAGTTGTAGTATAGGGTTATATAAAAGGAATGTTTTACGTTGTATTTTTATAATTATGTTACACCTTGTATTGAACAATTTGTTTACTGATGTTTTAAAGTGATTGTGACATCACCACAGAAATATATTAAGTTGTACTATTGAGCCTATCATGGACTGATTAAGTCCTTGGGTAATGCTGAACTTTAGTTCGTGAAGGCTTATTCTGTGCATTAAAAGCAGATTTACTTTTCTGTTTTTTCGGCTGTCAGTCACCTTGGAAACTAGTTTACCAATACTTGGTCCCGGAAAGGAAACTGTTGGTCTGAAACTATCATCATTTGCCCTGTCTAGTAAACTCTCAGATGTTTGAAGGTCTAGAACATGACCACCACCTTTGTTAGGTAACTTTGGAAAGAAAGTAGTAAAATGAACGGACTGATTGCTGCTTGGGAGACCACCTTAGGAAGGCAGGATTACTTCAAGGACACTATCCTTACAGAAGTGTACAGATTGCAATTTTCAACAAAATGCCTGCATTTCTGAAACCCTTCTGGTGGAAGTAATGGCAGCTAGAAGTTTCCAGGAGAGAAATTTGAGTTGACAAGTGGCTGCTACTCAAAAGGGGGGCAATACCAAATGTTGCAAAACAAAAGCAAGATTCCATGCTGGTAATGGATCCCTGAATGAAGGTCATACAAGAAGTAGTCCTTTAAGAAAAGCTTCACATAAGCTATGGGAGATTAGGGAGTGGTCACCATAAACCATTGTGAAAATTTGAGACTGTTGCTAGAGTAATGGTAAAGGCAGCCACTCCTTGGTTAACAAGATCCACCAAAAATTAAGATATTTTCAACAGGAGCTGAATAGGGGATCTAGACTATTCTCAGAAGCCCTGACAGAATAATTTCCATTTGCTGTGATAAAAAAATTTCCTGGTGGATGGTCTACGAAAAGCCAGAACTTTTGACAGGGGAAGTAAGATTTCCTGGCAATTACTGGAATTGGAGAAACCAAGCAGTGAGGTTGAGGGATTGAAGGTCTAGGAGTAACAGCCCTTGGGGGAGTAAGTAGACCCAGAGCTGGGTTCAGAACCCAAGGTCAATGAACCAAGTGAGGCCATGGGAAGAGAAACTAAACTTGCCTGGGCCAGAACAGAGCAATGAAGATTACTCTGGATTGCATCCTTTTGGCTTTCAGAAAGAGGGATTGGGGGGGGGGGGATGCATAAAGGAGACCTGGGGCCCAATCTAGGACAGCATCTCTGAGAGACTCTCCATGTGGAGGAAGTACAGCAAAGTAAGTGCATTTATCGGGGCAGACCTTGCTGCGACCTATCAGCAAAGAATGTTTTCCCACTTTGGGATTTAAAAACCACTCGTGAGGCAGTAACAGTAGTCTGCTCAACTAGTCTGCTATCACATTGGAAAGCCCTAGAATGTGGCATTGCCACAAGAAAACGGTTGGAAGTAGTCACCCATTACCCAACGCAGAGCTTCCTCGCAGACTGGGAAGGACTTTGTTCCCCCCTTGCTTGTTGATGTACCAGACATGCTGTCTGAATGTTCTTCCTCTGGGAACGGTTGCAGTCCATTCTGAAAGGCTTGCAACATTAACAGCACTGCTCATCTCTAGGACATTGATGTGCATGTAGGCCTCTTGGGGGGGGGGGGGGAGACTGTGCCTCGGACAGTCTCCCAGATAATGCCCACCACCCCATCTGGGAGGCATCCATGGTCACTATGGCCTTTGGTGGGGGAAGAAAGTGTCATCCCATCAAGATATCTTCTGACCCCATCCACCAAAACAGGTCTTTCTTGCAAGTTAATTTAAAGTTGGGTAACTTAACGGGAGTGTAAGAATGGAACATTGTGAGACCAAAAGCCACTGAAATATTCTCATATGAAAGTGTGCTATGAGAACCAAGGTGATAACTGCTGCCATGGAACCCAGGGTTTGTAGAATATGGAGGGCAGATACTTTCCACCTTGACTAGATGGACTGAACTTAATCTCATTTTCTGAAACCTATGAAGTGGTAGAGGGGCCACCGAGTCATGCCCCGATTTACTCAAGTCTTGAGTAGGGGACAGCTGAGATTTTTCAGTTTACCGTTACGCCAAGCTGTCCGAATAGATGTGTAACAAAGTCCAAGTTTTGACTCAACAGATGCCTAGTGAGGAGACTGATGAGCCAGTCATCTAATAAACACCCGGAATCCACGTAGTCTCAACGGTGGCTGCGACAGCAGCCATATATTTGAACACCCTGGGGGCTGTAGCAAGACCAAATGGTAGTGCTCTGAATGGGTAATGACTGGCTCCCAGCCAAAAGCAGAGAAACCTTTTTGACCACTTTTCTATTTTTGTGATATGCATCTTGAAAGTCTAGAGAGCACATCCAATAGTCTCTCTAGAAAAGGGAGAACAGACTGAACAGTGGCCATCTGGAATTTCGTCTGCTAGACAAGTTTTAAAAAAAAAAAAAAGGCCGAGGTCTACTATTGGCCTCCAGTACCCTGTCTTTTTTGGCAGTAAAAAAGAATAGCTAGAATCTGGATTTTAGCTGGTCTGGTGGGACTTTTCTGAAGCAGCCTGTGCATCTCTTGGGTTGCTTGATCCCTTCGATGGGGTGAACGGCCAGAATTTTCCTTTGTGTGGTGAATTTTACTGAAGAGGATACTGTAGCCTCTGGCAATTATCTTTTGCACCCATGAATCAGATGTTATTTGACACCAAGCTGACAAATGCAGAGTATTCCCGACTGCTTCGGGAGGCAAGCAAAATCGGACCCTCTTTCAGGAGTGCTGGTAGGGCTGTCTAGAGAAGGCATCTTTGGACTTCTGGTTTCATGGGCCACCTCTACCTCAGGGTCAGAGTCTTCCATCAGAGTTCCCTCTGCCTCGAGGGGAACCAGTACCACATGTAGCATGGAAAGGAGACTTTGAACCACATTTTCCACTCCCAATTCCTGGCAAAGATCATTGAGGAGTAGAGAAAAATGCCCATGGCAGACTGTCTTGCCCTCCTTTTCCCATCTGGCGAGTGCCTCAACTTTAAGGCTAAACAGGGAAGAACCGAACTGAGCATTAAAGGAAGACTTGAAAGGTTCCGCAAAGTCACAAGTGCATTCAGGCATGTCACTTAACTGCAACGCCAGAACCCATTGCCCTGGTAAATCCCTTCAACTGTGTGAGCAAGGAGTTGCATGGAGATTGAAATGGGTGGCTAGTTGACAGGCAACCATATACCTCCGACAGCCCTAGCTAGTCTCTCTGGAGTCTTGTAAAATGTGCCATAAAATTCAAGAACCGAAGAGCAAAGGTTGAAGCGTCAACACTGCTTTCCAAACCTGTCCACTGTCCTACACTCAAGTTTAAGGAACTCCTCAGCTAGTTCCTTTTTAGTGGCTGCCGCCACCATGGCATCTACTGAAACCCTTTACCTAGTATTGGTAATCTTCCAGTGGGGTCAATATTCTGTCTGGTCTCGGGGGGGGGGGGGATGGGTTATACAGCATCAGGAGCCTTCCAAGCCTGCTGCATGATTAAGTTTTACCAGGTCATCAGGAGGTAGATTGTGGAGCACCAAAGGCTTACAAGTAAGTTTCCTCAGATGATACATCTTGGGACTTGAACTCAGTTTCAAAAACTCTACATCCTCAGGGGTTGACAGTGGGGAACCCTCCCCTTCATCGAAATCCATGTCTGATGGATTCCTTCAAGGGAATCCAGATGCTTCCTCTTGCAAGTTCTTTTTTGGGGTGGCTCCAAAGAAGGACCCTGTAGACTGGTAACGAAGATTCAGTGTACGCTGTCCTGTCAGAGGTGTCAAATCTGGATCAGAGGAAAGGGAAACATGGCACTCCAATGCAGGTGGCACCAGATGGGAGGGTAGAGGCCAAGAACCTCTCCATAACCTGAAAGACTGCACCCCCTGAAGAGGAGTGGTAGCACAGAACAGAGAAAGACTACCTCGGAACAGAGGCCACACTCCACTCTGAGGAGCTGGCCACCAAGGTTGCAGCCAGGAAAACTTGCAACTTCCAAGGTTTCTGGAACAGACATCAGCACCATGCCCAAAGTGGGTGCCGACCTGGGAACCACAGAACTGGCGGAGGGGTTTCAACACAGAACTGGCGGAGGGGTTTCAACCCAGAGACTCAATCTGCTCCAAAACAAGTGAAGAGGTCAGAGCAACTTGTCACTGAAGTGAACACACCTAATGGCACCAAGATAGCTGGTACCAAGGGAATCCAAGTGCTTGGCTCAGACACTGGTCGCAGTCGGGTAATTAGGAGTCCCAGGAGAAAGATCAAGCCAGGGACAGGGATACCTCTGGCCACTAACAGCTAATACACCAATCTAATAACATCCAGTTTTGACAGACAGCTGGAGGACTGCACCGAGAGAGCCAAAGACTACTTGGGGTATTCTGAAAATGGACTTTGTACTTGTCCTACACAGGGATCCATCACAGAATACCTTGCCCTGGCCACTTGTAACAGGTTTCTGCGCAGTGAGGGGAGACAAATTGCAGTGCTGATTTAGAAGGTTGCACTGAAATAGGTGAAGCCAGTGCTGAGCCAATAACCATAGACGTCAGTGCCAGCAAGGCAGACGACATCACCAGAGTTTGATGGTGCAGAGGAGTCAAGTCTAATCTAGGAGCCTTGGTTCCCAAGAACACAGAACTGAGGATTTCCATTTCGGAGCCCCTGGAACCTAGAGTGAGCTTTGGGATCCTTGAAGGCTTGTCCAAGGCAGGCATAACTGAAGGGGGATTTAAGAAGACCTTTGAGCAAGAACTTGCTCCGATGATGCTCTGCCAAGGTTCTTTCACTGAACCTTCTAAATTTCACAATAAGGTTCTAAATTAGGTGCCCCTAAGCAGTACACACAAGAAAGACGTCCCTCAGAACTGGGCACCTTCCTATCACAGGATTTACATTTGAAATTGGACACCCCTTTAGGGAATTTGTCAGGAGATTTCAGTTATGGTTGGTTTGTCAAACATATCTAAAATGAAATAAAAACTTAGAGTAGAGGCACTATAGGTCCATGTAAGCAAAACCTTACAAAAAAAGAGCAAGACTTAAGACCACCAGGCTGTAGTAAAAACAAAACTTTACTACAAAATGTAAGAGCTTTCAGGATACACCTTTCAGACATACAAACCTTTAAAAATATTTTTAAAAAAAGTAAGCAAATGAGCATCTGGATATAATCATTCAAGTCACAAGTCTATGCCTCCTAAGAACAGGATTTAAAGGTACTGACTCCATTGAGTCCTGGGACTTCAGTCAGCACCTAGCCTTATAATCCATTGTACCTCACAGCATTCAGTGATTGACAATATTGCCCCCTCTGGTGTTCACATTAGTCAATTGTAAAACCAGAAGAGTAAAGTGGTGTCCTGGATGTTCAATATGTTGAAAGAGCATTGTGTGTTGCTCAAACAGTTGAATGTTTCAAGATCCTACAGTTTACAGTTGATCTTCCCAACATAAAATGATGTGCAGCACAGGCACCTAGCCAGGTACACATTCACTGAATTGCAATTTCCTAACAGTTTAGGTTTAAATACCCTGTGGTCAATAGGATGTACAAATTCTTGAACTCTAGATATTGAAGGGCAAACTTTACAGTGCTGACAAGGATACATACCCATTTTCCTGCCTGCTGTTAAAAGTAGCTTCTTCTAGTTCTTGCCACAAGATCTGTTCAAGATTCCTGTTCTTATGAGAATTTGGTGTTGCTCCCACTCCCACTATTTTTGAAAGTATCATCTGTTTGTAAAATCTTCCAGTTACCCAGTTATATCGCAGACCCCTTTTATATCCTTACTACACTTTATATACAATTTTAGTTTACTTCTAGGCTGAGCCTGCTTCACTGAATTACTTGTCCTATATTCAATACCTCTCTCAGAAAACCATGGTGTTGTGCTGCCACTGTATCTCTGCTCTGTACAGCATTAGAGAAGCTTTTCCACTTCCTTAGTGCAGTACCCCCCTCAAATCTTGCAGTCAAAGCTCTCAATTCCCTGATTTAAATCCTCATTCGTACAAAGCTGAGAGGCTGACAGCCTGCCCGTTAACATTACGAAAAACATAGCTGGTATGCATACTATCTTTAGCTAGTAAGCCATTCCTCCAGCATGGTTTTCTAAAACTTAGTGTTTAAACAGTGCTAGAGATAGTAAGCACCCAAACTGTTTTTAGTATTATTGAAGGGCGGCCTGTCAGAGCCTCACGGCTTTGTATGAATGAAGAAGATTTAAAATCAGGAATTAGGAGTTGACTGCCAGATCTGTTGAAAGTGGGGGCTGCACTAAGGAAGTGGAAAAGCTAGTCTCTAATGCTGTGCACAGACAGTGGCAGAAATGAATACAGGATAAGTAATTCAGTGAATCAGGCTCATCCCAGAAGTAAACAAAATGTATATATATCATAGCAAGGATATAAAAGGGGTCAACAATACAGGGTAACAGACTTTACAAATGGATGCTTTCAAAGAAAGTGGGAGCAGCACCAAATTTTTTTTTTTAACAGGAATCTTAAACAGATCTTGTGTGACAAGAACTATAAGAATGTACTTTAACAGCAGGCAGGAAAAATGGGTATGTATCCCAGTCAGCACTGGGAAGCATGCCCTTTCATATGTAGAGCTCAAAGAATTTGTACATCCTATTGACCACAAGGTATTTAAACCTAAACTGTTGGGAAATTGCAATTCAATGTAGGTTTACCTGGCTAGGTGCCTGCGCTGCACACAAGTTTACAGTTGGTCTTCCCAACAAAATGAAGTACAGGATCCTAAAACATTTATCAACTATATATGTGAGCAACACACAATGCGCTCTTTCAACAAATTAAACATCCAGGACACCACTTTACTTTTATGGTTTTACAGTTTAAGGTGAACGCCGGGGGGGGGTTATACTGTCGGACTGAATATTGTGAGGTACAATGGATTATAAGGCTAGGTGCTGACAGAAGTCCAGGACTCAATGGAGTGGTGCCTTTAAAACCTGTTCTTAGGAGGCATAGACCTGTGACTTGGATGATTAGACCTTGACGCTCATTGGCTTACCGATTTTAAATTTGTGTCTTTTGGCTTTACCCAGTTAGGGGTCGCCACAGTGGAAGTCTGGTCCGCTAATGACTGGCAGTTGATTATGTACCTGCTTGCCAGGCCTGACTCACAACCTTCAACGAAGGTACGCCCATGCACGCATGTCTCCACACAGAAGACGCTCAGAATCGAGCCAGACGTCTTACTGGGAGGAGACAACCCTACCGCAGCACCACCAAATACTTTTAAAAGTTTTTTCCTTGTTTAGGTCTGACGAAGGGTGTATCCTGAAAGCACCTACATTTTGTATTTTTTTTTTTTTACTATACCTGGTGGCCCAAGTCTTTTTAGCTATATCCAAAATTAAGGGCAAAAATAAAAATATGCCCGAAGAGAAACACGTAAAACACCCAAGAGGAAAGAAAAGGATAAAAAAAAAAAGTACCAACTAAAGTAGATATAACAAGAGGTAGAAAGGGGCTAGTACCAATTATGTTAAAGAAACAAACCTGATGGGTTAAGAGGTGGACAGAGGATCAAAGAATAGGAAGTTCAGGGTGAAAGATTTACTTTCTCACTAAAAAAGTTGAAAAAAGGCAACACTTACCTGAGAGAAGGCTGACGTGTCTTGACAGAACAGTAAAGGAGATCTGAGGTAATGAACACAGGGGCATTGTGGGTAGAGACTTGGCTCGAGTTTTTGGCTGGCGCAAGCAGTACAATGACCAAGCTGGTTCCGAGGATCAGAACAGATTCCCAATTGTCAAGAAAAAAGATGGACACGAGATCAATACTGTCTCACTGTACTTTGTCTAAAAGCAGCAGACTTCCCTAGCTAACTTAATGCAACAAGGCAAGATTAGATGCAGAGACGTTTACTTCCACAAGGCAAAATGATGAGCTTCCAATTAGTGCTGGTGGAATGAAATCACATTTTAAATCACCTGACTCTGGTACAATACACATTCGTAGCTTTGCTAAGATCTGTTTAATTTTAAAAATTCTAGAATTTTTAAAACTTTTTACCATCCAGAATCCTGTAAGCAAGCATTTAGTTATAACACCGTTGATACATTTTTAACAAGCATCTGTACAAGTCAGTGAGTCAATTGCCAATTTACAAAACCTCCACATGCACTGGCCTATTCTCCCTGGCACAGGTGGCAATACTTTAAGTCAGAGTGTCTGCATAAAATATAGTCTGTTCCTTCCAGCTTCTCAGGTACAGCAGAGAATCTCAGGTTCTCTGTGCGCCGTCCTCAAATTCTTCATTTTGAAGAATTTCTTGTGCAGTCTTATTCAGCCAGCCTCTTCATTTCAAAATCAGCATTTTGCAGTTCCATCATCTCATCTGATTACCTGTTTAAAGCTTCCATTTTTTTTTTTTTTTTTTTTTTTTTTTACAGAATTGAGTTAATACTCAGCGTTTCATTTTAGTCAAGTCTGTAAGCAATTGCTTTATACTTTCTTCAAGGTAGGGTACTGGAAGTCACTGAACTAGAAAACAATGCTTTTAGCATGACTGGCAGGAAAAAAAAAAAAAAAAAAAGGTCACCACGTTTTGAGAGCCTATAAACAAGGAAGGCAAAAGATCTTGAAGTATTAAAAATATTTTGGAAATTCTATGAAAATCTGCATAAAGCAGGGAACTATGGAAATAAAGATACACATGGAAGTGTTTATGGAAGAATTAAATATGCCACAGTTAGAGGTAGAGGCTCAATTACCAATTGTGAGGATAGGAGAAAAAGATGCAAATTGCGATATATAAACCAATCTATAGGAAAATCCTCAGGAATAGATGGCATTCCTGTAGAAGCTTGGAACCTAGGAGGGAAAAACAGAAAGCTCTGGTACAGTGTTGAGAAGTACCAACATCATGGAAGTAAAGTAAAGTAGTGGTAGCTGTAATACTGAAAGAGGGTAATAATCCATCGGACACCGCTTCACAGGCCAGTTTCAATATTGAACCATAAGTGTTCATGTCTAACAGCTAAAAGAATGAAAGTAATGCCAAAATTGATGGATATAGATCAATGTAGTTTTTGTGGAGGTAAGGCAAACAGTTGACACCATTAACAGAACACTGACCCAGAGGGAAGCAGAATGCAAGAAAAAAAACATTGCTGTTGGTGGGTCTTGATGCAGAAAACATTTGCAAAAGTAAGCTGGGACTTTTAGCAAGGCAATGGGAGCATCTGTATTTCCTGAGAAAATTACAAGGTTGATGAGGGACTGGAGACAAAAATTATAGATAGGGTCTTCTCTGAATTTCTGCTCTAGCAGAGGAGCCAGGCAGGGACATCTTTCCCATTTATTTGCATTATAAATAGAACCATTGGCAAAGAAAATAAGGGACTTAAATTCAAGGATAACTGGCATGGCAGCCAAATGGCTCTATTTGCAGATATTTTATACCTGACAAAACAAGACATATTAAAAGGTTATGGAACAGGAGAGTTTTAAATCTTTCCAGGATACAAAATGAATGACGCTAAAACAAAAGCAGCAGCAGTAAATTATGTAGCCACACAAACTGGTTCAGCAATATCCTTACTTAAGGGGGCATAATAAAATGAAGTATGGAATAAAAATGATCCTGGTGTGTGAGAAGACACTAAAAGATACAAAAACTTAGAAAACTGAAGCTGTTATATGGATAGCAAGATACAATACAGAATCGCAACTAGACATGGTAGGGCCTTGTGTCCAATTATAGTGGCTGCTAAAAAAGCAATTACTAGAAAATTAAAATCTAAGCTACATTAGGAGTGAATATTGTAACAGATGAAAACTGGAACAGATCTTTAGAAAATGTTTAGTCCTTTAGTCTTTCACACTGGGCAAGCATATTTTATTAACCAGTGGAGAAATTGTAGATAGCACTTAGAGATGAAGACTATCTGGGAGGGGAAGATGGCAACAGTCATGTGATAAGCAGATTCTTAAAGTAGAACAGGGCAGACTGGAATTGCCCAACTTTAAGGCATATTTCAGAGTTAGTTTAGGCTCCTATACACGGCACAAAAAAAAAAAAAAAAAAACACAAAATGGAAAGGGATGACTTTGAAATGGGGGCAAAGCTCAAGAAACAAGGAGCCTGGGATTTTGGATGCAGGCCTTTAAGACAATAATCATACAGAATATTGGATAAAGAGCAGAAAAGTATTCCAAGAACTAAGCCAACACAGGAATGGAGAAAGGAGATTATGCCAATAGGTATAACCTATTAGGAATACAGTCAATAGGCAAGAGGGGGCTGGAATTTACTTAAACTGAAAGGAATCAATGTATTGGCAGCAAATGACTAGAGGGGGAAAGACGAGGACAAGAACTTATTTGGACTGCAGGTTAGAGATTGCCTATACTTTGATACAAATCCTTGATAGTGAAGACCAGGAGAAAAAATGGGGGGGGGGTCCTAAACCATACGCTAGCACTGCTAGTGTCTAGAAAAGAAACTATTAAAAGGGATAAAGAGCATATAAAATATTGCACGATAACTAAGAATCTGAGGAGGTTGGAAAGGATTAGGAAGAGACTGAAGCAATAAAAAAAAAAATCTGGATTTTTGCTTAGAAATGTTTACACAGAATTTTTCCTGTGGTAGACTGCAAATGCTGGAGGTGTGAGGGAAGAAAACGGTAATTGGGAAAATATTCTGGGGTTAGAGAGAGTTGGTGAACTTAAGGATTCCCTGCAGGATGCACTGTTAGATGCTGGGTGGGCAAATTGATGTGACAAGGAAAATTTTTGAGCTACGATACAGAATCGCAACTGTCTAGACATGGTAGGGCCTTGTGTCCAATTACAGTGGCTGTTAAAAAAGCAATTACTAGAAAATTAAAATCTAAGCTACATTAGGAGTGAATATTGTAACCGATGAAAACTGGAACAGATCTTTAGAAAAGGGCAAGAGCAAACTACACAAGAAAAATGGGAATTGTGGGAACACCACATAGAGGAGGAATGAGCCAACAAAAGAAAAAAAAAAATCTTGTTTTCCCCCACTTTCTGAAAGTTAAGTTACAGATTTGCTGTTCTGAACTGTTTGGAAGTTTCTAAAAGGCCAGTGCTTGCTTGGGCTAAAGGGAAGTCTCTGTTCACCAGTGGGAGTGGTTAACACTGAACAGCCTGCCTGTCCCTGGAGGAGTTGTTACTACCTAGAAGCTGTAGTTTTATTGGCCATTTTGGGTCAATTCTAAACGCCTTGATCTCTCTTAAAACCCTACAACTCTGTGCGGTTTTGCGGACTGAGCAACGTCGGGCAGCGCCGTCTAAATAGGTTTAAACTATTCCAGGCTCCACAAAGTCTGCTCTTCAAAGTCTGCTCTTCACTTTTTCCCTTAGAACTGTTCAAACTCTCAAAGTAATCACTCTATTCTCTTTCTAAAGCCCTGCATGTGCTCAGCTCTTATAAGGAAAGACCAACTAAAGCACTACACCCTCCTTGACTTCATAAGTATTAGGCTCCTGATTGATCCATCCTGAAAGTGAAAAAAATCAGTTCCCTTCCCTAATTTGATCAGTAAAAAAACAGTTCCCTATACTAGTCTGGTATGTCCAAGGGTCAGTTTCAAGGTTACTCTCTAATCCAGCTGGTGCATCTGGGAATTTTGAGGCAAATGTTAAAATTGCCTTATGTACACAGACAATCCTCTCCTCCTTCCAACAAACTCCAATACGTGTGAGAGATGCAGTTACTCAGCCAAACTGGAGGCAGAGCTCTCTCAATCCAAGACTGGCAGTCAGGAGGAAAAGGTAACCACCCACACCACAAATCCAGTCTCACACAGACCTATTGCATCTGCATACCCAACACAAACATACTGAGGCTCTAAATAAAAATCTGCCTAAACAGCAAGACCTCCTAAGCAGATATCCAAGCAACAGCCACCCCTCAATACCCACAAATCACATCTCACAAAATCAGTGTGCCTCCCAGTCATAGCCCTTAAGGCCAAACACACCAAATACACTTGTTATAGGGGACTATTGTCCGGCACACTAACATCCCGCTCAGACTGAACAAGGTCACTAAGCTGTCTGTCGGGTGCCAGGATCTGCCACAACGCAAGCACTCAGGTCACTCCAAAGTAAAAGTATGACTCGGTCATTGTCCATGCTGGTGTGAGTGACCAGAGATGTACCTCCCTGGACTACATGGAGAGAGGAGCTCTGACCATGTAGCCCAGGCTGGTATGACCCTGACCTCAAGTAGCATCTTGCCCTCACTAAGAATGATGCCACAGTAGAGACAAAATGATCAGTTTCAACAATTGGCTAAAGTATTGGTGTCAAAGGGGATCCAGTGTCTGCCTGGAATGACATGCTCGACAAGCCACATTGCTTCGCTAGGGACAGCTTGCACCTGTCACCCTTAGGCTTTCGTATACTGGCCAAGGCTCTTGCCACCCCTATAGTGCCTTTTTTAGGCAAGGCTCAAAGGACAAACCCACCTCCATAGACAACCCAAGGATAAAATAACTAAAGGTAATCCTACTCAATGCCAGAAGTCTAATCAAGATGCACGCACTCGAGGCTCTCCTCAGTATGGAGAAAATCTATGTCTGTGCAGTAAAAGAAACCTGGTTCAAGGCTCCTGAGAGCACCCCAGCACTACCAGGTTATAAGTCATACCATGTGTTTCAGCCCCAAAACTCGGACTGAAGCACAAAAGGAGGGGGAGTATCTATATTCAAAGATACCTACACCTCCAGGTTAGTGGCACTGCACGAAGCATTGGAAACCATCCATGTGCAACTAACAGCGGGCAAAACTGCCTTTCAGTTTGTAGCCTGCTACAGAACACCCTCCCTATTACAGGAACTCCACTTGGCATTCCTGAGAACACTGGAGAATATGAAGGTCTCTCCAAACACCATTATTGGATGACTTCAACTACCCAAGCATTGACTGGGAAAACTACTCAAGCCCAAACACCCTCGCCCAATGGTTCCTTGAATTTATAAACTAATGCAATGAAACAACTGGTCACCACTCCAAGAGGGAACATATTGGACCTGGTCATCACCAACATGGGGACTATGTTCCACACCAGAGGTAAACCCCTGATTGGTAAGATCAGACCATAAAATTTCCCTGGACATCCATATCCTGTCCCCACCCCCAGCCAAGGAAATCACTAAAAAATCTCAAAAGCCAACTTTGCACTTAAAGACTGAGGTGGAATCCTTCAAAGCCCCTGGGCCAGAGGATAATACAGCCCAATCCGGAGAATCCTTTACAAATGCATTCTATGAGCACCTGCAGGAATGCATGGATTGTGCTATCCCAAACAAAACCAAGATGCACTCCAAAAACAGGAGACCTGTCTGGTGGACCCCGGCCATAAATAAGCTATACAACAGGAGGAAGCTACTACATGACAGAGCAAAATCACAAAAAGGGAAGGCATCTCCGATCAGTATTAGCAAGAAACTTTGATCCCTCATAAAATCACAGGCCAGCTTCGAAAGAAAAATTGCCCTAGACACTAAAGATAACCACAAGGCTTTTAGTTGCGTCAGGAACATGGGCGGAAACTCCCAGATATGCTCTGAATTGTTGCATAATGGTACAAAATATACCGAACCTACAGACAGCCAACATCCTGGCAGACTGATTCAGTGCAAGCTTCTCCCCCCCCCCCCCCAAAGGAGCAAATGCCTATCCCAACTGAATGTAACCTCCCTGACATCAAATGCACAGGTGAATGCTGCCCTCTCCAAAGCAAAAAACACAGCATCTATGGGACCGGACAGTGTCCCAGGCTGCGTCTTACACGAGCTCCAAGAACTGAACCCTCACAAAGTTACTGTTCAAACAGCCTTACTACAGGATATGTACCCAAAGAATGGCATACAGCTACAGTGGTCCCACGACGGACCCTGGAAACTAACACCCCATAAGCCTGACTAGTCTGGTCTGTAAAGCTATGGAGTGTATTATCATGGAACTCAGACATTGGGATCCTCCAGACACTGGACCCTACCCAATTCAGCTTTAAGGGCAGACCTTGCCTCTTAAACCTAGTTTATTTCTTTGAAACAGTTACCAAAGCCATAGATGAGGGTAAGGTAGTCCACAGCCTACCTGGACCTCACAAAAGCCTTAGACACAATACCCCACTCGGGCATCATAAATAAGCTTACCAGCTTAAATATCAACCCCTATATCACAAGATGGGTTGCAAACTGGCTCAGAGATAGAACCCACATGGTCAGAATCGCAGGTGCCATGTCCAAATTCAAACCAGTTACAAGTGGCGTCCCACAGGGCTCAGTTCTGGGACCTCTTGTTCGGTACATACTTCTGAGGTTCAGGCCAACACGGGGGGGGGATTATGGCTGACAAAGTTTGCAGATGACTGCAAACTGGGGCCATAATCAAATCTCCAGCTGACACAAGCATCCTCAAGAGGGTCTCAGAGATGGATGCTTGGTGCCAGAGCCAAGGCCTCAAGCTAAATGCTAAAAAGTGCATAGTCATCCCCTTTGGGAAAAACAAGGTGCCCACAAATTACCACATAGGTGGTAAAAGTAATTAAGAGATTTGGGGACCAACGTAGATAGTAATCTCTCCTTTGATACTCACATTGCCAAAGTGGTTAGAAAGACCTATATAGCCCACCTTATCACGAAAGGGTACGCATCTAGATCGAGAGGTCATTGTGTCCCTCTACTCATCAGGCCCATAATTGAATACAATGCCCCTTTTGGGATGTACCTTACCAGACACCTGCAGCAACTGGAGACCCCAAAAGTACCTAACCAAGAGGATCATGGGCTACAAACAGATGTCCTATGCAGCTAGACTAAAGAAACACCAGCTCTACTCAGTTGCTTACCGCCTACTCAGAGGCAATCTATGCCTGACGTACAAAGCCATGTCAAACCCGGAATTAATGGACATGCTCCACCTCAAAAAATCCAAGTCCCTTAGAGCTACATGCCCCAGGGACCTAAACCTCAGCACAAACATAAATAGGACATGCTGGAGGGAAAGATTAGTTTCCCAGAGGCTCCCCTCACTCTGGAATAGAATCCCAACTCATGTCAGACATAGCCCCTCGCTGACCCTCTTCAAGCGAAGTCTGGACGCGTGGATGGGAAATCGCAAATTCACCCCTGGAATCTCTTCCGTGTCACTGCTAGACAGAGGCACAGTAAACTAATCTTAAAAGGGTACCTTCTGTGACCTACTTTAGAGGCATAGTAAGCTAATCTAATAGGGAGGCAGAAGCCAATACACTGGCTAGGCTTATAAATGCCCTAGGGCAGATAGCCTAGTATCTACCTATGAACCTATGTAATGTTGGACCGAAAACAATCTGGTAGTTAAAAGTGATGTATAGTGCTTGCAACTGGGAATGTCAATATTTTATCATTTAATAAGTCCAACTAGGCTGAACAGGTCCATTTTCAGTGTAGGCCCCAGGAGAAAGCTCCACTACAATTTTTAAATATAAAATCATAAAGAGAAAATGTTTTTACAAGTAATATTACAACAAATGGTTATGCATTAATAAGAAGTTTACAATACCAGAGAGTGAGGAATTTGTTAGAGAAAGAAATGGAAAACACTGGTAGTGGGAAGTAAGTGGGTTTAGTTTTGGTTGGAACACACATCCATAAACTTGCCAAGTGTGTCTAGGTTTTTAAAGGTTATTTTGTTGGCTGTGGTTCTAATGTCAAAGGGCAAACTGTTCCAATATTCCATCTTCATTGCTAAAACCTGGGAGTCTCCAGCACGGTTTTACTTCGGGTTATGATTAGTAATTTGTTACTAGATCTTAAAATGTTCGAGTACTGGATTAGTACATTTTGAAGGGCTGATGTTTTTCTCAGTTTGGTGAACTATTTGATGGTTGGTTGAGAGTGGGCAGATTTGGTAGTTCTAGTAAGGATGGTTGTTTAAGGGCCTGGCAGTGGAGATAGAGATTGTTGTGAATTTTGCCATTTTGTTGCAACAGTAGTTTAAGTTAGATTTGTTAAGGTTACTAAAAATGGGGGTGCATACAGAAGTATGGGGACTAGATGTGCTTTAGCAGTAATTGTTTTTGTACCGTTGGCGAGGTATTTTACCTGTATAGTGCAAGTTTTTTTTATGCACTTACTGTTTGGGCAATGTGCATATCAAATTTTATGTTTTGATCAAAGATCACCCCTAGAAGTATGGTTTGGATGACTGGATTAATGATGTATTTTTAGAAGTTAGTGAAATTTTATTTTAAGTCGCTGGAGTGATGGGACAGAGCAGATAAGGGTAGAAATCGGCATATTGGACTAATGTGGCAGTATGAAGGTTGCCTGGTAAATAAAGAAGGGGTCTCCCAGTATACATTAGCCTTGAGGAATGCAGTATGGTTTGTGATGTAAAATGCTTGCAACTAGGATTGTGTGTGTGGTTTGTTTTCTTACAGCACAAGCAATGATGTTTGTTAAAGGAAAAAAAAAAGTTACTGGAAGTAATGTCTGGAGCTTGCACTTTCTGCTAAACAGCTACAGTACTTTCCTGTGTTTTTTCCATCACCTTTTGTAACAGATTTACCTTCAGGTTCTCTTTCCTGGCATCCAGACAGTGCACTTGGTTACTGAAATTTACTCAGAAATCCAGGTCCACTGGCTTTCTCTACTAAATTTCTGTTTTTAAACACTGGGAGAGACAGAATTAAGCAGTTACTTAATGTGCAACCATTTTGGAAGTTCCAGAATTTCAGAAAACTAAGCTTGATGCCTGGGGGGGGTTCAGAGCAGGGGAAAGCCCAGCAGAAAAGTAAAAAGGAAGGCACTGTAATGCAACTTTATGCAGTTATATACAACTATAAAGTAAATGTGTGGAAGGATTTGGCCTTTGATCCAACAGTGAATCACCATAATTGTGTACCCCACTAGCTGCAGCCCAGGCAAGAACAGGTCACACCCGAATAGCCACCTAGGTTCAGTGCTTTTGCATCTTTCCATAGTGGCCAGTATACACATACAGCATACAAAGCGCTTGTTTGCAACTTAGTTCTTAACCAGGTGAGGTGAACAACATCTGTATGCCTGTGTTAAATGCTTACATTAGCAGATACTTGGCTGTATACAGCACTTGCAGGCCTTTACCATGTGGAATTTCACTTCATGGCAAACGGCTGTGCAGATTTTTGCCACCTTTCCCCATTGTTTGCTCAAATGACTGCAGTAATTTAGGATATGCAGATATTTGCTATACACCAGTTTCTTTATACACCCAATGGATGTGCTGCATGAAGAGGTGGGGGAAAATGCAGATTGCACTAGCGATTTACCAGTTCATTGCTGTATAGGTCACACATTAACATTATGCACACCATGTTTTAGAGGTTGGGAGCTGTTGAATACGCAAGGAGACATTGGTACAAGTTTGTTAATTGGTACAATGAAGAGAGGCAAATCTGCATGTGTACACAGGTATACTGCGCTTCGAGGAATACACCAGTGCAATGAAACATATGCAATGGATAACACCTGGAGCATCTGGAAACAGTAAGATGGCTGTATACCTGCCTACATACACAGGTATACAGCCATCTATTAAAATGTACACCTACATGCAAATGTTCTAAAAGATTGCTACATAACTGGGCATGTAGTCACAGACCTAAAGCAATACACAAGTTTTGCTGAACCATGACCAAGTGTTGGCATGGGAAGGCCCATTTCATCGGGCTAGGAATAGATGTACATTCATCTCCATATTGTATGTTTTAATGAATTATACATGTACATACTGCCCATATCTCTGCGAGGCACAACAGTGTTCATGGTTTAAGCATTCTAGATAATGCTAAGGCATTTGATCAGTCTTTCCCCTAGCAGAGATTGTGTTCATACTGCTCCTTTTTACTTAGGAAGGTTACCATCCTTTTCAGATACCTAGGAATGTTGCCACCACTGACCAATAAATTGATGGATTGGTTATGTGATGCATAGTAGGCTATGCAATGCCCATATCCCTACATCCTGGGTAGTTTTGAACCATACATCTGGCAAGACTACACACCTTCACATGCAGTACAGTTGCTCTAGGGATAAACCAGAGCATGCCTAAACAAAGAGCTGTCTTGTTCCTAGAATGAAGGCTAAAGCTTACGGTTTTGAATAAAGTCTCATCACAAGAGACCACCACCCCCACCAAGGACAAACAAGGCATTATGGATGGTAGGTATCAGTATTTCAGAGAAACTTTTAAATATCTATTATGGAAAGTCAACTACATTATGTTCTTTATTAGATCACTGATGCAACAGCCATGCATTTGGTATGACAGCCAAAGCTCAAGAAGGGGGTGGGGGTAGAGTAGGACCAGAGACTACAATATTCCCAGGAACAGCTTTAGCAAAAGCTATTCTGGCTGTGGAAACCTCTAGCCTACGATGCTTAGTACATGTATGAATAGAGAAGTAGATTCCAAAAATGCATGTAGAGTCCACATTCTTACAAAAAGCCCAAAATGTGGCAAATGCTTTAATCCAATGTACCTAAAGACTTTCCTGTTGGCAAAGTAGAACTAAATGGTGAAGGAAAGCTATGTAAAGATGGTTTAGAAATTAACTAATTTTCTTATAATACACAAAAATTGGATAAATTTTTAAAAATATTTTGTGCTGCCCAGATCTCAACTGCCTGAACATCCAAGGCAAAATAATTTTTTCCCTCATTTTGAACAGGTAAGAAAACAGTAGTAATGACAAATTCAGGCAACTTCAAAATTAAAAGACCGCTCTTTAAACACAGTTTGTGACAAGGGGAGTTTGAATACATAAGCCTTAAACATCACAAATGGCAAGAGTTACCTCCTTTATCTACTAAAAATCTGTATAGAATTAGTCACTAAACAGCAGAGTTTGACAATCTTTCAGAAAAAAATGCAAGCAAATACTAATCCTGTTTTTCCAATACATTTCAAAGTTTTTATGAGCAACACAAAAGTCTGTCCACGATTTTGTCTGTCCATAATTCTTGCACAAATTGTTCGATTTGGGATAAGAAAAATGTTTCTTGCTTTCTCAGGAAAGGCATCAAAAACCTATCATATTTTCTTAAATAGAATTCTGAATATTAAACTCAGAATATTAGGATCAGAAATATTAGGATCAATCAGAAATATCAGTTAAGTCCACTGGGGACATTTTTGGAAATTGCTTTTCCTGTCTCATACAACTGACTAGGGCAATGCTGTCTGGACCAGAAGGGAATTGTTGGCAAGCCCATACAGATCTTTAAGGACTTTGTGATTGAGAGGAAGGAGGAAAGAAACAGCAAAAGGATTAGAGATGCCTTTGTCTTTCAGGAATCTTATCAAAGTTTTAGAACCAAACTGGTTCAGTTACTGGAAGCACATATTTGGAGGATTACCCACTAGCCGATTATGTACTGGAAGATACCCCAATATGGCAGGCACTCATCAAGCTTTATTTCAGACCCTTTCAAGGGATTTGTGTTCTGCTCTGAAAAAGCAAGTTGGCCAGTCTATGATCCCATTCTTCCCCTTTTCTGTGCAGGTACCACATCACAGCAATGTTTGTCATAAGTGCGTCTACAACCCAAAGTTGATTCAGGGTTTCAGATCACTTGAAAACCATAAACTGACAGATGCAATTGTGCCCATGTGATTCCAGATGCCCTGAAAATTGCCAGCGAGCCAGAGCCAGTCCAAGCAAAGTCAAGACACATCGGTGGCCACCATCAGTGATGGCTGGAAGGAGAAAGGTTCACCCGGAATAGTTAGGACTTGCTTGGCTCACCAGGAGAAATTCCTTGGTTACAAAGTTGAGAACTAGAAAGAGGGACACATTGTTCCATGAATTTTAGTCTGGCCTCAACAAAGTGAAAAAAATACCAAAAGCAAACTGACAAGTAAGGCACTGGAAGGTTCACCAGAATAAAATCCAGTTTTATTGATTGCACACAATGACAGCATAAAGCACATCCAGAACGCATTAACTAGAACTGCGTTTGTCA
This sequence comes from Protopterus annectens, assembly GCF_019279795.1. Classification (NCBI taxonomy): domain Eukaryota; kingdom Metazoa; phylum Chordata; order Ceratodontiformes; family Protopteridae; genus Protopterus; species Protopterus annectens. The sequence goes on from NC_056732.1 coordinate 147,575,598, forward strand.
CAAACTTCAGATGAGCATACCAACTTCTGAAACCCCTTTACATACAGAAACATCCCCAATTAAACTGTTTGTACTTAACACAGTGCAAAATTAGTATACACAATGAAAGTGCATAGAAAATCATTTTTTAGTAAAACAGAAATCTTAACACATTTACAATTTGCAAAAACTTAACAGAAAATATTAAAGGTTTAAAGCCCTTATAAAATCACATCTAACACTGTTGTACAATTAAAGATTGAAAAAAAAAAAAAAAAAAAAGTTGGTCAAATTGAACAGCACCATCTGCTGGACAGTCACAATTTAAAGTTAAGCTGACCCAAGCTTAAACTGGGATACGTAGTAGCTTCAAAGAACTAGTTGCCAGTACAGTTCCCTGTCTAAGCTAGTTTCCCCAAGGGAAACCCCTAGGATTAATGGGGAATGTTTCAATTTAATAAAAATGAAAAACGGCTCCTGCACCATTCAAAATAGGTTTAGAGAATTACCGTTAATTTTTCTTGTTTTGTACCGGTGTTCATACATTCTAGGCTTTATATTTTCTCGGTTTTGCCTATTGCTTCACATTTGTCACACAATGCTAAATAAATATCAATAGTATTGCAATTAGCAAATCCTTGCATCTTATGTCGGTCTACTTTTCAGATGAACCACCCCTCCAACTTTGACATAGTGATTGGGCACAACCACATTTGTATGTGACCCTTATTAGAAAGGTGAAAACCTGTCCTAGGGGTACCATTCTCCAAAATCTTAATACAACGTCCCCTTCTGTAAATACACTTAAAAGGCTTAAATATATACTGCAGGTCTGATGTACTAGCAAATCTGCTCCATTCTTTCTATAACATTTCTGGCCAACCCAACATCCCAATCATAGGCAACCAAAGCACTGTTGTACCCATTCCCTGACCTCTCCGATGTTTGAATATTTTCAAGGTCCTGATGGTCGCTCCCAAAAATGGGGGGAAACCTAGATTTTCTTGCTTCCAAAACTTCATTGTATACTACCCACTAGGAGCTTTTCTGGGTATCCCCCTGCCCTGAACAAAACTTTTCTGGGTATCCCCTGCCCTGAACAATCCATAAGAAGCAATTTCATTAATAAAATTGTCATGAGGTCATTCTAGATAGTCAAACAAACTGACCCTTTACTACCCCTTTCTTGTGATGTGGGTGCATACTGGTATAATGTAGGTAAGAGTTCAAAATGTTGATTTTCTATAAACTCTAATTTTGAAATTCCCTCCAGCCTTACGGCTACCAAGGTCCAAGTACCTCAGCTCGTCAGAATTGATTTCATATGTAAAAATATTAAAAAATCTGTGGTGCTAGACAGTTAAATTCTAAAAAGCTACTCAATGTTCTACCCAAAATAATCAAACTGATTTTAATGAAATTTATCTTATGGATTTGTTCAGGGCTAGGGGGTACCCAGAAAAGCTCCTAGCAGAAGTATACAATACAGTTTTGGAAGCAAGAAAATCTAGGTTTGCCCCCATTTTCAGGAGTGACTATCAGGACCTTGAAAATATTCAAACATCGGAGAGGTCACGGGATGGGTACAGCAGTGCTTTGGTTATTGCCTATGACTGGGATGTTGGGCTGGCCAGAAATGGAGCAGAGTTGCTAGTACGTCAGACCTGCAGTACATACTTAAGCCTTTTAGTGCATTTACAGAAGGGGACGCTGTATTAAGAACATTTTGGAGAATGGTAGACAGCTGTTCAACTTTCTAATAAAAAGGGGCACATAAAAATGTGGTGTGCCCAATACCCTTAATGTGAAAGTTGGAGGGTTCATCTGTAAAGTAGAGACTTAAGACAAAAGGTTGCCAATTGCAATACCAATGGTATTTAGCCTTGTGTGACAAATGAGAAGCATTCTATATAGGCAAGAGAAAAATAAACTCTAGAATGCATGAACACAGGTACAAGAATGAACAGTAATAATTCTCCATATAAACATACTTTGAATTGTGCAGAAGCAGATTTGCATTTTAATGCAATTGAAACATTGCCCACTGATCCTAGGGGTGGCCCTTGAGAAACATGCTTGGAATACAGGGAACTGAACTGTACTGTCAACTAGTTCTTGAAGCTTTCCTGGTTTAAATGAAATGGCTTCATTGAAGCCAGTCTTAAAAGCTTAGGTCAGCTAAACTTAGTGACTGTCCAGCAGATGGTGCTGTTCAATTTGTACGACTTGTACAAGTGTTTTAAATGTGGTTTTATAAAAAGGTTTTTACACTTACCGTTTACAAGTTTTTACAAATTGTAGATGTTTTAGATTTCTGCTTGACCAAATGATTTTCTATGCACTTCAGTGTTTTCTGTACATATACTTTTAAAAACTACAGTGCAAAAAATGCTAACAGTTAATGGATTAATATGGGATGTTTCTGTATATTAAAAAAGGGTTTCAGAAGTTGGTATGCTTCTCAGAAGTTTATGAAGAAACTGCAGTAATACAGTTAATGCATTCTGGATATGCTTTATGCTCTTAGTGTGTGATCAATAAAGTGGATTTTATTCTGGTGGACATTCCAGTGCTTTACTTTTGGTTATAAATTTAAGAACCCACTAGATTTTTCTCATGTGAAATCTGGCATGAAGAATCATGAGACAGAGACAGACACACAGAGACAGACACACAGAGACAGACACACAGAGACAGACACACAGAGACAGACACACAGAGACAGACACACAGAGACAGACACACAGAGACAGACACACAGAGACAGACACACAGAGACAGACACACAGAGACAGACACACAGAGACAGACACACAGAGACAGACACACAGAGACAGACACACAGAGACAGACACACAGAGACAGACACACAGAGACAGACACACAGAGACAGACACACAGAGACAGACACACAGAGACAGACACAGAGACAGACACACAGAGACAGACACACAGACACAGAGACAGACACAGAGACAGACACACAGAGACAGACACACAGAGACAGACACACAGAGACAGACACACAGAGACAGACACACAGAGACAGACACACAGAGACAGACACACAGAGACAGACACACAGAGACAGACACACAGAGACAGACACACAGAGACAGACACACAGAGACAGACACACAGAGACAGACACACAGAGACAGACACACAGAGACAGACACATGCAATTCATACAGGAAGGCCATGGGAAGAATGGGGATAGGTGACCACGATAAAATCTGAAGTTATTCCTTTTGGAGTTGATTAGACACTAGACTTTGGTCACCTTGCCAGTTTCTTTTTAAAAATTCCACTCTTGCAGATTTTTACTGGCTAGATTTGAATTTATGGAAAACACGGCCTGGAATAGAACAGTTTCTTTGAAATTTTGGAGCTGCGACTCCTGGATTGTGTTTACCCCTCCAACTTCAGTGTTAGCAAACAAAAAATTTGGTGGTGGGGGGGGGTCATTTCTAAACTGTTTTCATGACCTATGGACAGGACTATAACCTGTGTCCCAATTGCAACCAACCTGAAGACAGCATTCACAGCACTATAACCACATTAACTATAGTTTTAGCATGTCCATTAGGTTTAAAATTAGAATTAGGAAGATTAGCCCGCCCCATGTTGCTCAAAATAAGCAATTGAACCCTTGTGTCCAAGTTCCTGTTATGGCTGTAAATGATGAAGTGGCGGAATTGCAAATCTTATTGCTATACCCATCAAGTGCTCTGTTGTCTTGTTATTGGGGACTGGGTTAGGAAAGGGAAAGGTTGAAGCCCCTTTATCAGCATCCAAAGGATTTCCAGTATGGCATAAAAAGAATAAGTGGCTCGTCCCAGCACTCTATTCTTGACAATGTTATAAAGAACAAACAGTGGGAGAAAAAAAAAAAAGCATTTGTTTGACAAATACACCTGCTGCACTGAGCCAAAGGAGGACAAACAGAAATCCAGGGTGCAAGGGAACAGAAAATAAGGCCCAATCTGAGAAAGGGGAAGGAACATTGAGGCACCCCAGGAACATCCGCAGAAATAAAACAGAATGGAAAACTACCAGGAGGAACACCCAATGGTAGATAAGATCAGTCAAGCACAAACAAGTTCAAGATTAGTAACACTACTATGGACTACGTTAACACAAAGCTCTCAAAGATGGAAGAAAACCCAGACCATTCTGATACAATTTCAAAACAGTATGATCAAGCTAAAGAAAATTACTATGGAAATACTTCAGAAGCAAGAAACTTGTGGTGCTGAAGGACAGATCTAGGCAGGGAAATCCGAGGGCTGTTACCTTCATGATGTGCTAGAGAGAATGGACAAATATCCCACTGACTCAATGTAGACAGAAGACCAAGGATTACCCATCTAAAATCTAGAAAATCTCAGACCAAGCCACGTCAAATTTATCTCACACAAAGCACATTCTTTCCATACTTTGGAAAATGCTCCTTGTTTGAAATGGGTGATTGAAGAATTATGCAATGATTATTCTTCCAATGTACTAGATTTAAGAGGAATACTGGTGCACTGGTGATTCAATTTTGAATGCATTTTCCTACATTTAAGAAAAATGTAGGAATTTTTTTTTTTTTTTTTTTTTTTAAATATTCCTAGGTTGGCAAACAGACCCTGAACAAGCACTAGCCCAAGTGGATGGATGCAGACTTGCCCAACTCTGCTGGACTGGTCTTCACATACTTCTATGAAAGATGGAAAGAAAAAAAGCTAAACGTAGGGAGAATATAACCAAGAAGCCCTTTAACCTCTTTCAGAACTATGATGGTAATTCAGAAACCTACCTGAAAAATAGCCCATTTAAAAAAAAATGTTAAAATGGTAGAGCATCCAAGCTTAATTTTGGCCACACATACTTGGACAGGATGGCATACACAAATATAAGGGAAGATACTTCCTGCAGCAGATCTAGCCTGCAATGTCTGCATTAGCAAGGCAGGATTTTTACCAGGTAAGAAATTGTTCATAGCAACATCCGATATCTGTGCAGGTTAATGCTGCTAAAGAATGACAGAGTACAAGTTTTTATGATAAGTCAGGTGGAGGTGTTATGACAAAGATTAAAGATGGTTACGAGAACCAAAATTAAATGTTTCATGTGAACACCAATAATGCAGATCATACAAAGACAACCATCGAACAGAACTGTAGGAGAGTACAGACCATCAAAGTATGGTCTTGACAACCTACAGGAATTCATACAACTAGATTTTTTTTTTGCCCAAAACACAGGATGGAAAAATACTAGCAGAGGATTTATCACAGACTGGATTATTAATTCATCAGTAAGGAAATTTACAACACATTTCAGGAACTGTTGCCCCATCAACCTCTTAGGGTAAGAAATCTGGACAAAACCTGAAGTTACGGCTGCAAGAGAGGCCCAAATACAGGGACAGATTTTAAATACTGCTCTTACAAAATTTAAAGGGTGCTAGAGCAAGTTGGCACACATTCTAAAGAATATGAAGTTAGAAACTCAAATGCACTTTAGGACTTCAATCCTCCGATTTGCCAGAGGACCACAAATTCTGAGGAACCCAAAAATGAGGCAAAAAAATCTTAATTGAGAAGAGTGCTTTAGACTAAAAGAAGCAAACCGGGAATGGAATATACAGGACAATGCTTGTGTTTAAGGAAATAGTTACTTTGTCTCAAGTTTTAGCACCACTGATGTGCGTTTTCAGGGTTATAAAGGTTAAATTACTACTACATAAATTCTGCCAAACTGAAATCTAAATTAATGCACAGAAGTGAAAGCAAACCAGTTACTATATAAAATTAAATGGACGTTATCAGTGGAAAACTGTTGAAGGAACATGGCAAACTTTGAAAGGGAAACCAAATTCAGTGTTACAAGACCTTGGCACACAAGGTTTGTATGTCATCTTAAGTGGAAACAGTCAAAACATAGCTTTGAAACAAGCTAGACAGGCATTAAGTGGTGCAAGACAAGGACAGGAAAACGGGAAATAATTTTACAGAAACTCATTTTAGACTTTAAAAACCTATTCAGACTATAAAATTAACAAAATCTTCTGCCAAAGACCTATAAAAGATAAGCTCCAAACAAAGAAATTTCTCCCCAGGCCTCCACTGAAAATGGACATGTATCCAGTTGGACTAGCCCAGTCAACAAATGTAAAATAAGTAACACAGAAACAAACATTTGGAGGCTCTCAATAATAATCTGCTCAAGCAACAGAGACATCCAAAGCAGAAATGCAAGCAACCTCCACCCCCCCCAACACAACCGAAATGAGACAGCCTGCAGACACAGTATACCACTCAACCACAGCAAATAAGGCAAAACAACGTACCCAACACACTAGTCATAGGCGACTATAGTCAGGCACACTGATGTCCCACTCACCAGGCTAAACAAGAAGGTTACTGTCAGCTGCCTGTCAGGTGCCAGGATCCACCACATAACCCACGCACTCTGGTCACTCCAGAACAAGTACAAATATGACCACCATTGCCCATGTTGGTGTGAACGACCTGAGACGTACCTCCCTGGACTACATGGAGACATGGAAGAGCTCTCTGATCTTGTAGCCCAGGCAGGTATGACCCTAGCCCAGAGTAGCATTCAGCCATCACCCAGAATGATGCCGTAGTACAAGGACAAAATGATAGACTTAGACTAAGCTTTTGGTGTCATTCTAAAGGGATCCAGTATCTGCCTGGGATAACTGTCGACAGACCACAGTGCTTTGCCAGGGATGGCCTGCACCTGTCACCCCTGGGATTCTGGATACTGGCCAAGGTTCTTGCCACCCCTAGTGCCTTTTTTAGGCAAGGTTCAAATGAGAAATTCACCACCGAAACAGGCAAGCAAAAACTGAGGGTGATGCTACTCAATGCTAGAAGTCCAAATCTCAAAATGCACTCACCTCGAGGAATTCCTTAAAATGGAGAACATAGATCTGTGCAGTGACTGAGACCTGGTTCAAAGCTCCAGAGAGCACCCCTGCACTACCAGGCTACAACTCATACCACACTTTTCGGTTATGTAACCTGGACTGGAACACCAAAGGCAGAGGTGTCCAATTCATTAAGGATATCCACATCTCCAGGCTAGTTGCTCAGCATAATGCAGCAGAGGTTATCCAAGTGCAACTCCGGGCAAAACTGCAATCCAAATTGCAACTCGCTACAGATCACCCACCATGCCCCAGGATTCCCACTCCACTTTTCTTGATGTACTGGAAAATATTAGGGTTCAAACAAACACCCTAACAATAATGGAGAATTTCAACTACCCCACCATTAACTGGGAAAACTACTCATGTACCAACTCCTTTGCTCAACGCTTTCTGGAATTCATAAACTCCAATGCCCTGGATTAACTTATCCACACCCCCACCAGGTGCAATATCATCCTAGATCTAGTCATTACCAATATGAGTGACCAGTGTTCCACACCTGAAGTAAACACCTCATTGGTCCGATCAGAACATAAGCCAATTACCCTCGATATCCACATCCTGCCTCCACCCCCATTAAGGAAACCATGGTAAATTTCTCCAAAGCCAACTTCATGCTCAAGACAGAAGAATCTCAATGGCAACACTCAGATCTGCTCTGAGTTACAGCACAATGGCACTATATACAGACCCAAGTGACTGCCAACATCCTTGCAGATGGGCTCTTTAGGGGGTGGGGGTAAAGTTAGCACTGAACCTCTCTCTATACTGGAATAATGCAAAGTTCCTGTAATCACGGATGCACAGGTAAAAACCACTCTCCAAAGCAAAGAACAGCATCCATGAGACCAGACATCCCAGGCTGCGTTCTACACAAACTGGCACCCCACTTAAGTACCATGTTCAATCATAGCCTCACCTCAGGCTTTATGCCTGCTGAATGGCACACAGCAACAGTTATCACACTCTACAAGGGGGGGAGCCACCATGGACCACTGCCCCATTAGCCTGGTCTGCAAGGCCATGGAACCATCATGGAACTTGTAAACAAAGACATTGGTAATTTCCAAACTTTGGATCCCACCCAGTTCGGGTTTGTAAAAGGCAGATAATGTCTCCTAAACCTGACCGACTTCTTTGAAGCAGTCACCAAAGCTGTAGACAATGGTAAGGAGGTTCACAGAGCCTATCTAGATCTTGCCAAGGCTTTTGACACCATCCCCCACTCTGGAATTATAAACTCACTAAACTAGGTATAAATCCCTGTGTCACAAGATGGGTTGCCAACTGGCTCACAGACGGAACTCACACTGAAAGTAGCAGACTCCAAATCTGACTTCAGACCAGTGACAAGTGGAGTACCACAGGGTTCAGTCCTGGGTCCTCTCCTGTTTTGGTATCTACTTCTTTTGAAGTACAGGCTAACAGAAGGTCTTTGGCTAACTAAGGTCGCAGATGACTGCAAACTAGGAGCCATAATCTAAACTCCCAACGATGTGGACATCCTACAAAAGGGCCTCACTGAAACAGATGCCTGGTGTCAAAGCCATGGCCTCAAGCTCAATGCCAAAAAGTGCATTGTCATCCCCTTTGGTAAAAACTGTACCCATGAACTACAACATAGGTGGTAGATTATACTTAACACTAAATGTGTTATGAGACCTTGGGACACAGGTGGACAGTAGTATCTTTGATAATCACATCGCCACAGTAGTCAGGAAATCCTGTGGCACACATCACAAAAGGTTTCTCATCCAGAAAAAAGGGTCACTGTTCCCCTCTACTCATGACTCATTAGACCCATTAGAGTAAAATGCCCCTTTTGGTATGTACCTCACAAGACATTTACAACAACTGGAAAGGCCACAGAAATATCTCACAAAGAGGATTACCGGCCTCAAACAGATGCCCTACGCAGACAGTCTAAAAAAACTCCAGCTTTACTCAGTCGCACATTGCCTACTCAGAAGTGATCTCTGCTTAAAGCTACGTCAAACCCAGAGCTGTTGGACATGCTCCACAAAGAAATCCCAATCCCTCAGAGCTACACGCTCTAGGGACCTAAACTAGGTCACCACAATAAACAGAACATGCCAGAGGAATAGATTCCGGTCCCAGAGACGTCCCATACTCTGGAATAAACTACCTATCCATAACAAAGCTCCTCTTTAGCACTCAGGAAATTCACCCTGGGGGATCATCTCTGTGGATCTGCTCAAGTGGCACAGGAAAATCATTTTCTTGGGTGGCAAAAGACAGGGTACCTTTTTGGCTGGGCTTGTATAGGCCCCAGGGCCGATAGCCTAGTACCTACCTATGAACCTACAAATAAAATATAGAAACTGCTATAAACTAAACATTTGCTGTGATTAAATTTATGCAGACTTTCCTACAGCCTTTTATAGGGTCGTACACAAAATGCCAATCAAGTTAGAATACTTAAGCAGGGATGTAATCTTTACAAGATGGATAGCTGCATGGCTTACAAACAGGACATTGCAAATAAAGCAATTGGACAGCTGATTCTAGATTACTATCAGTGCTTCAAAGGGCTCTAGCCCAGGCCCATACTTGTTTAGGTATCTTTTTCATCCAAAGTGTTTTACAGTCTGTACACAAATGACTTGGAAAAAATGGGCAAACTTGATTACATGCATCAGATAACCTGACTAAACTGGCCATATGCTGATAAATACACCAAAAACTAAGCATATGAAATTTGGGAGACAGACTGAAGGGCGAATATTTAATACAGCACACATGTAGATTCATTTAAGGAACTGTGTATATAGGTAAAGCCAGCTTTGAATTTTTCTACTCAAATCAATTTAAAGGATAGTTCTAGAACTAGAAGTGGTATTCAAATATCTATACAATCTAGGAATTCAGAAATTATGAAATCATTCCTATGTATGTTACATTAGAAGAACAAGTATATGGAATACAGAAGCCTTATTAAAAAAAGCAAAACACAAGTAAACAGAGTATAGTGGAAAAATAGTAAGGGCTTCCATGGGTGTGAAAACTTCAGTTACTATGAAAGACTGACATCTGAACGCGTCAGTCATTTAAAAGGAAACCATATATTCACCCAGGTGTATTGGGCATTTACAGAACTACCTCACTTCTAGGAATGTTTGGCGTTAAGTTTAAGAATCAGACAGCCTATACAGATTACATAAGAATGAGAGATTAATTGGTTCAGAGAGCAACATACACATGGAACAGAACACCATATTTTAAAGCAAGCACTAGTTTAGATATTCTGGTACTTTTCAGTTATCGGGGCAACACTTTAAAACATGGTAGCTGGTGGTGGAAATCACACAGCTGCTTAATGTGTTACATTGTGCACTGTAAACCAATTCATCGTAGTGAATAAAATTTGGGGAAAAAAAAGTGTTTTTAGTTTAACCCTTTCAAGGCAGTTGATGCCCCTTTAAAAAAAAAAAATAGCTTCAGAACTAACAGCTGTTTTCAGATTCAAACAGTGATGCAGCTATTAGTGTTGAAAATGTTGTCAGCTATCATTTTACTTTTCAGGTAGTTGTGATGCAATTTTACTTATTTCTTCTATAACTACTACGTACACATGGTCAATCACTTGTTTAACTTCTGTATATTTCTCGTTTCTGGATAACACTGCAACCCTTTCAAAGCAATAGCTGCCACTTTCAAAATACATAGCTGCTTTCGGTTCAAACCAGAAAGCAGATGTGTGAGGATTCCGATCACAATTGCAAGATGCCAGATAATTCAGATTAATGTATTTTTGTATTGGTAAAATAAGACAGAAATGTACTTAATATTTATTTTATTATTAACATGAAAAATACAGGCTAGTAATGCAGCTCCTGATAATCTCCAGTACAGCTAAACTGTTGCCCCGATAATGGAAAAGTTAGATATTCTTAACTTGGACACCTATTATGGTAATAACTGCTTTGGTATATTGGCAGTTAGACAAATTACTGCCAGTGTCTTGAAATATTTGTATGCATGCAAAAAGTGCTTGAACAGACTGCAAGTTTCAAGAAACTACTCTAGCAGCTGGAGATATTGCTTGTATAAACAAGGACGTGTGTTGGGCTGAGACAGTAAAAGGCAACATCTGAAAAAAACATCTGGAAAAGTATTTAAAAAATCCCAGCTGGAATCTCCTTGCCATGATGGGAACAACAAATGCAATGCAAAAGCCAATCACCTAGAAATAGTTTGTTTTTGACACAGGCTTGCCTGTGAACTCAAAAAAAAAAAAAGAAACAAACAAACTGCTGAGAACTGCCTAAATCCTTAGTCCTGCTTAAATAATAACGCTGTGTGTACATCTATCTAAAGTGTGCAAAATCTTTTCCCTTTATTTTGAGGGTCTGCATAAAACGTAGGCAAATGAATAGTTTGGTAAAGCCACACTAGAAACCACCACCTAGGCAAGGAAGGAGGATTAGTACGTAATGATACCCTATCCTTATGGAAAAAAAAATGGGCTCTACATAAGGGCCTGCAACTCAGACACTCTTCTTCTTGAAGAAATAATGGCCAGAAAAGCAGCAGAAATGACAAGTATTTCAATCATTTCAGTTCAGCAGTAGCTGCAGGCTCAAAAGGTTGTACAGTTTCCAACATCTTTGGTTTGGTTAATGTGATGAACACCAGGCATGAACAAGCGAACATTCTCACATAAAGACATGGGCAAGGACAAACAGGCATTATGTAACAAGAGCATTTGCACCTGGGGGTGGTTTACACTCTGATGTACTACCACTATTATCAAATAATGTTCAGATACTACTGGAGATGCAAAGTAAAAAAGGATTCTACTAAAGCACTACCAATTTCAGATCTACTGAAAAATGAAATGTGCCAGCAGGGCATGTGAAATATGACATGATTAAAACAACTGATTGAGGGGAGGAGTTGGCTGCTGTGGACATGGAAGAATTGAAGGAGTTTAGGAAAAAGACCCTGGAGCAACATTACTTCTCTTGACAAGGAACTTGTTCAAGTAGATGTGATTACATCCACCTAACAGTACACTGCAACCACATTGAGATCCAGCTGGACGCAAGCTTAGGAAATGCCCAGATGAGACAATAGGTTGTGTTAGATCAATACTGAAAGTTACAATTAAGAGAAGATGAATATAAAAACAAAAAATATCCTAGGAAAGCCTAGTTAATTTTGAATCTTGAGAAAGCCAAGGCAGCAAGTGATCAGCCCACAAGGAAAGCCAGTGGATAGGTTTACCAATAGAAGTTAAAACAGTTAAAGGTAGAAAACTGACAATTTAGTACAAAATTACACTCTACAGTAAAAGGGGACACCAGAACACCAACACCTACTACTAGTACAGTCCAGATAGTTGTACCCAATAAGGGAAACACCTTGGGGGTCTGTAAGCACCACATATCTATCCCAAATCTAGACTATAAAATCTTCACGTTAGCAATAGCAAAAAGGGTTGCAAGGATACTGCAAAAGTTGCAAACTGGATCAATGTGGCTTTACAGAAGAGAAATAAACATTATACATTAAAACCAAGCCAGAAACAGTTTCTGCCAGTTACTGAGAATTTCTTAGTGCTGCAAAAATATGGAATGCCCCAGGACTTATGGGTATAAACTGAATAAAGCAGTACACAAAACTGGGCTTATCTAAGGAGGTAGGACTGAGAGTTGCACATCCACGTTGTGAGCTTTCCTCCCGTTCACCCTTTACTCACATGGGAGGAAACTTTTGCAATTATAATCCAACATATACAATCTTTACGGACAAGGATAAAATCCAAATATATATATATATATTTTCCCCTTAATTTGGATCAGTTATTTTTAGCAAACTGAGATTTGGAAGGGGCTTAAAAAAAAAAAAAAAAACACAAACAGGAATAAGCCAGATAAGGAGTACAATGGGATAAGTTGGTAACCAGTGGAGAAAGGGGGGGGGGGTTTAGGAAAGCCATATTTAAGTTATATTTTTAGGCAACATCTTATAATTTTAGATCCGTTACACATTCTAACTTGACTGAAGTTACTGAACAGAGAATTAGGACTGGTATTTGATATTGCCAAACAGTTACAGGATGAAAGATCAAAGATCAGGCAACATGTCAATTGGGAAAGGAAAAGCCATATAGATACTGCACGCAAATACTTGCGACTAGGATCCTGAAAGAATGGGGGGGGGGGGAGCAAATTCTAACAGAACTCCTGGACTATAAAGACTGATTATCCAATCATGCAGAAAAGCAGGCAACACCAAACAAAATTTTAAACTGAGGCTAGATCTTCACCCAGTATATAAATATTCAGCAGAGCTCAAGACTTTGCCTTAACAGTTCCATCACTATTTAATTCTAGTAGGAGTACAAAGAGGACTTTGCCAACTGCAAGTGTAGAAAAATACCATGAGATCAAGGTTGTTTAGGATCTTCACATAGAAGTATTTCTATACTAGAGACAAGGTTAGTGTTCTTGCAGACCTTGGGAATTTACTGGGGATGTAATACAGTAGAAATTGGGATACAAGAATGTGCCTTTTGGCAGTGTAGGGGTCTAAAATATTAAGGGGAGTTGCCCAAGCACCTCAAAGATGGGATATGAGCTTTTTCTCCCTGGGTTTTCAGAAAGTGGGTTTTACTCACTTTTCCAAGTCAAAGAATGCAAGTTGGTCAAAAAGGTTGGTTGTGTACACGCACCTCTCTACATATATGTGCATATATTTGTATAATGTGTATACATAGATAAGAAAATGTTTTTCAAGTATGTATAAAAAAGCAGCAGGGTCAGCATAGGGATTAAAAAAAAAAAAAAGGGAAATATACTTGTGAATCGGTAACCCTATGAAAACTGATTAGGGACTAGAGGCTTGGTGTAGAGGCATAGAAAAGACATCAAGAGGTGTCAGAAGAGGGAGTATCACAATAGTTGAATATGGGGACCCCATGCCCAAACGTACCCTCTCAGAGTTAAACTTCCTTATCCTCTCATTTGAAGTCTTTTTTATATAGTCAAAGGATATTTCCTCATTAAGTGTCAAAGAATGAGGTGGCCACTCATACCGAAGTTGGGCTGAGAACTGGGGACACAAATCAAACCTTCAGTATTAGAACTCTTCAGAAGTGGAAGACTTCCTCTTAAGAATAGCAGTGGCAAAGGAAGCAGCATACAAACAAGTGAAGACTGTTCAAAGACAGTTTTAAAAACTATTCAAAGTTTTCCTTGCTCCCACACTAATAGGAAGGGGTACCAAGGTGAAAAATGGTTTGGTTTTCTGTGGACATTTCTTTGTAATGTTTAGATGTATGGCCTTCAAAAATGAAGCCATATGCACAACTTCCACGAGTGAGCCTTCAAAAAGTCCTCACTTAAAACAGGCAGGTGAAAACATCTGACCTTCAGGTAAAATTAAATTAGTTTCCCCTACAAGCTGTTTGAGCAGGACAGTGATTGGTCATACAAGGACCCTGAGCAAAAGGACCTCCAGGGAGGCTACAGTGCACTACAGAACCCAGAAGACAATATGGTGGGGCTGCACCTGCACATTGCAAGAGTAATCTACCACAAACCCTGCAAAACAGGACATATAGTGTTTTACCACCACCCTAAGGGGCAGAGCATACGATTACAAACTCCATGGATGCTTTAACCAAATCCAGAAAGTCAGCTGAACATACAAAGGGAGTTTAATCTACTACTAAAATTTGGTGGTGAAACAAATTAACTGGACATTTGTATATGGAGAATACACAACTCCCAAGATGTACCTATACAAACTGGAAATTTAACTTTTGAAAAATGCACATTCCAGGAAAACTGTTAGCACTTTTACTACCAACAAAGAACAAGACTATTGTTAGAAACATCAATGTACAACATTAAAATGAGAGAAATCCTTCTGTATGGGGGGGGGGTCAAACTCCTTCATTTGAGGTGCATAGTTTGTTACCCTAACAGAGCCAAACTAAGGACACTGTTGCAGGTTACCTTATGTTGCCTCCCAGCTATGCAGAACCATCATTTTTGCTTTTGGTCAGGTATCATTTGTTGCTTAGTTTCAAGATAATCTTGAGTCAGTATTCTACTGTACAAGTAATTACCAACTAATATTTTCCCCTTTCACTAAACAGTTTGAGGGGCCAGGAGGATGAATTTACAGTTCACCATCCAAACATCATGGTTACATATGAATAAGGCCAATGAGTTACTCTGCTTTACTAGGGAAGTTGATTTCATAGGAGGGGAATTTTCTCCAGCAAGTCTTGCTAGTTGTGAGGGAAGTTCTTTTGAGCAACTGTTTTGTGAATGCACAAATCACTTATGACTGGATCTGAGAATCTGCAAGCAAGGTGAAGGTAAGGGCCCCCCCTGAACAACCAGAGAACAAAAATAGTCTGCATATCACATGAAAGCTATGCCCCTGATTCTTTGCTACATAGAACCTCACAACAGTAAATGGTGGTCATTTTATAAAAATGCACAGGCCCTGAACTGGCATCTTTATGATGAAGTGCAGAGGTGCATGTTCAAATGACAATGCTAAATTTCATTTGCATTCAGCTATAGGCCATGGTCTTAAGCACCAGTTAAGTGTGAAGCCTTCCTTGGAGGAATCTGGGAGTTATAACTGGAGAATTAATGATTCACCCTCAAACTTAGTAAGCCACAAACCAGACATTAGTTTTGATATACCCAACAGGAACAGACCTACAATCAATCCCTAAAGGACCCTACTAATTAACCTTTTAGATGAGAGCATATCCCCTAACTGAACTAAATCAGTGTAGTGACCCAGTTTAACAGGTCATGAAAGTTTAGTTTACTGACAATACCAGAAGAGTGTCAAAGGCCTTCATCGGGTTGTGGTATACATCAAGTACAGATCTGCCATCATCCAATGCATACGACTTGACAGTACATAACGTTTTGGGGAGAGGATCTGGTTTTGACAAACTCAAAGTGGTCTGGGTCAAAGGACCCCAGACATCCTGATTTCCCATTTGTGAATTCTACATTTGTGTGGTCAGAGATGGAGGGCTGAGCCACACTTACAGGATTTATATAGATGAAGAATTTCCTACACTGACCTTTTTTGCTGCATCAGGCTTTTTATCAACTGAACACAGCTTTTGACACCCATTTTGTCACAGATACAAGTTCAAAATTATCTTTTTGTACATGGGAATATACTAGGAACCATAGAAGATGCCTACACATACGCCTTTAGACACTAAGCTTGGGTTTACCCAGTCAAGATCAACCTTAAAGGTAGCCAAAGTAGCACTTTGACCTCTATTGGTAACTTTCTTCCATAGACAAATACGAGTTAGAAACCTCTCCCCAGTGATTTACTAGCATATATCAGATTTAAGTACAGGTGCTTGTACAGCCACTGGGTTTGCAAAAAAGGTCAGAACAGGGCCTTTCCTGGCTCTAAAAGGAAAACATACGTCACCCAGCAGCAACCTGAAGACTGAGCATAAGAATTGTGCAAGTCTATTAGGCAGTTCAAAGACTTAAAATGTTCTTGGTTATAAATCTTTCTAAGCAATATACTTTTGAAGTGTGCAAAAAAAACAGAGGGCACTGTACTAATATGGGTCTGATAAGGGAGAGTACAGCGGACTGGGCCAAATTTGACTGAATAAGAGCCACTTGCCTATGTACCCAGGTCTCATAACAGCATAGGTCTAAAGATACCCATTTTAATACAGCAGCTGGGAGCAGCTTTTCTACAAAATGCTACTATACTGCAGCCATTTTTGCTATACCATGTACATGCATATTCCAGCACATGGTGCAGCTGTTTCAGGGGACAACAGTCCCCAATCATCAGCAACTTTGTCAACCACACCTCTGATATTAGATTAGATGTTTGTAAAATACAGAAAGAGCCCAGAACAGATCCCTGCAGCACCCAACTAGTTGCAATTTTACATTCAGAAAGAATCAGCAACTTTCACAACTTGGGATTTACTTGATAGCCAATATGCATCAGGAAAAAGCAGCATTTACATTAAGTTGTAATATTTTCTAGTATTACCAGCATGGGATATTGTCAAAAGCTTTTGTCAGGTCAAGTGAGCAGTGTGCACAGAATGACCACTGTCCACAGGACCTGTAATGTTTTAAAAGCAGCTTACTAGGTTTAGTAGACAACCTTCTCTTCAGAAAGCCAAACTGATTGGGAACTAGAGGAGTGAGTAGAACTCTTCTGCAGACATTGGCATCCTATGGTGTGTCCCATGGCTTTTCACACAACTTGAGTCTACAACTACCAGTGTCGAAGAGTCAAGCTGTTCTCCAGGCATCAGGAACAAAACCTGTACACAGGCTGGGACCAGTTTATGTAGAGGCTCACAGGGCATACTTGGTAGTGATGAGAATGCAGCTTGGTATATTGTCTGGTCCCATGAAGTATTTTTAGCCTTTGACAGGGACAGACTTTCCAAAGTGATGCCAGAGGAAACCACTCAGTGGGCACAACAATGTGGATGGGAAGCAATAATTTTTTCTAATATATTACATATACCCATGGGATCAGAAAGGCTAATATAGAACAGCTAACTGCTTAGTTTGAAATTTCTTAATTTTGAATTAACTGAAGATATGCCATTTCATTTATGATCTGTTGCAACCTTCAGTTCATACACTTTACTTGCTGGCATGTTACAGTGCATTCTTGAGGGAGAGATGGAGATTTCTTGCATTTTCATTTCTCTTCTGCTGTATGGTTTACTATGCAGAGTTCCATGTGAAAGGCTTATTCTGAATTTAGCTATATTCATACACACTGCAACTGTTCAAGTGCTGGTAGAGGTTAGAGGGAATGTGGCAGCCCTCCAAGTTGGGACCATTCGGAAGGGATTGTTGGGAATTGAGCAAAGGTCTCAATCTGAAACAGGCTTGCTTTGGAGAAGCACAATCCTGAAGGGAGAGGTCATAGTTCTCCAATGCTGTGTATGGAGAAGGGCACTTCGAGCGCAGAAAAAGGCATATTTCAACTAAAAAGTCAATTCACTATTAAATTATAGAATGTCTTGGTTGTACAAGTTTTACTGTATTACAATACTGTTTTTCTGAACCATGGTACAGAACTAGAATTTCTTAAACGTGGCAAGTTGCCATGTCTAATTATGATGGCTCCCAAAAAAGCAATTACTAGAAAATGGAAATCAAAACCCAAATGGACCATATTAGAAGTAGTGAATATAGTAACAGAAAACTGGAATTGAGATAATTAAAAAAATGGGAATACATACAGGGGAAGAATTAGGTTTAAAAAGGCAGGACTTAAATTAGATATATAATGTTTGCAACTGAGCGTCATGATTTATGATGCAAAATGCTTGCAACTAGGAGTGTCAGCGTGGTTAGTTTTTGATATAAATGTATGATTGCTTGTCGTAATGGCTCAATAAATTTTAAAAAAGGAGCAGGAATTGAATTTATTCCATGTTTAGGTTATATGATGTATAGCAATGCATATGAAGAATGTTAATTTACTACAATTTCATTGCTTTTGTAAAACTGCAAGTTTGTCTATGACAAGTGATGAGTCAATAAATGTGTTAAAACGCTGAAAAACCTGAGCTCTGAAATGACAAGTGGCAACCATGTTCCTGAATCATATCTAAATACCAGTCTATGTACTTTACACACAGCAGTCCAAAATAAGCATTTCACAAGGATAAAAAAGTACTTTAAAATGTCAGTCCAAGAGGGTTAGACAGCCAGCAGTTTTAATCTTGTTCTTAAATTGTAAAACTGGCCAACACATACTGTTCATGTGGAAAAAATGGATAGTCACCAAGGCCATATTAGCAAGAAAGATGTTTGTGGCAAGACTACCATGCACTAATTAGAAGTACAAAACAAATCTGATAAACTGAATTTTTTCCTCTGAAATAGTGTGCCATTAATATTGCAGTGCATTAAAAAACACAAAGTGAAATCTTACAGATAACTGGGTTTGCCCTTCTGTTCATCACCTTAAACCACCAATAAAACTAGAGTTAACACTGAAGAGGCAGTTTCCTTCCCAACAAGGTTTAGGAATCTATCAGTCCTGACACGAAAGCCTCCAGAGAGTGAACTGCACACGAGTATCTGTAGACAGACTTTCACATTTCCACAGAGCAGTCTTCCTTGACCCCATTAAACCATACCAGGTTTTCCTATTATAGCCAAACCCAGTCTGTTCTATTGACACCTAAACTGCAAGAGAACCTTTGCTATTCCCCATTTGTCTTTAAATTACCATCTTTAATGACTAGCTTTTCAAAGCTAAAAAAAAAGCTTTACAGCTACATTTGTAATCTTTCCTAAAGAATCTACGCATGTACAGTGTTCGACTGGTTTCTTGCCAGGATGAACAGTGAGGAACATTGGCCTACATTTGGTAATTTAGCTGACTGGGGCTAGTTTTCAATGACAACCCAGGGCACAGAGGATGGCAGAGATAAAACTGAAAAGGATTCCAAAGTACAAAGTAATGCTAACCAGCAATATAACAAAAAAAAAAAAAAAAAAAAAAGAGAGTGCTATTAAATTAGAGAAAAAAAAAGCCCAAGGCAAACAGTATGAGCTCTTCAAGAGAAGTTACACTAAGACAGCAGTCCAAGGAAACGGCAAGCTAGCAAGACACTACAGTGGTCATAGGAGTAGGATGCAGTCCTAATTTGGCAGGAGCATGCAATAGTAATCAGTAGTTCATTACATGGTTCCTATGCTGCTTATAAGCTGAAGCACTGTACTGAGAGAGGAACAGCATTCAAAACTGTGTGCAATGCAATTTTAAATTCAGAGGAGCATCCTGTTAGCATGCATTTCCATAAAAAGGGCAGGAAACACTCCCATGTATTCATGTATACTTGTCTACCTTATTCCTTAAGGTAAAAATTGCAAACACCCAACCACAAATGCATAAATTCTGGACATTTCATACAATACATCTGCAACTGGAAAGGCCGCAGAAATACCTGACTAAAAGAATCACAGGCCTAAAGCAGATGCCCTAAGCTGACCGCCTTAAAAAACTTCAGCTATACTCTGTCGCATATAGTCTATTCGGAGGCGATCTCTGCTTAACATACAAAGCCATGTCAAACCTAGAGCTGTTGGACATGCTACACAAAGAAATCCCAATCCCTCAGAGCCACACGCTCCAGGATCTAAACCTGGTCATCACAACAAACAAAACTTGCTGGAGGGATAGGTTCCCGACCCAGAGACTCGGGACTCTGGAATAGACTGCCCATACATGTCAAAGAGCAGAGCACCTCTTTGGCCCTCTTCAAAAGGAACCTTGACGATTGGATGGTAGAAAGGAAATTCATCCCTGGGATCACGTCAGCTGCCCTGCTAGACAGGGGTCCAGGGAAGTAAATAGTGTGGGAAGAAATAGCCAGGGAATTATGGCTAGGCTTGTATAGGCCCTAAGGCCGATAGCCTAGTACCAACCTATGAAACAGCATGCCAATACTAGGTTACTAATCTGACATATGCACGTTAGGATTTCAGCTTTCAAAGCCACTCAACTTTTGTAGAATATGTGCCAACAGAATATTACTCTTTTGCAAAAATGTGTAAAAAGCATTTGCAAACACCAATAGAAAGAAAACTAGTTGTCTTTTGGTGTTACTGAAGCGAGTCTGAACATGCCTCTGATGTAATGAAGCAAGTGCACATCAGAATACTGACAAGTGTAACAGATAAAATGAACTATTGAAATATGTATTGCGTGTTTTATCTGAAGATATTCTGGCTCTAGTAGTCAACAGCACTGAAGCAAGCATACACAACTTATTCTAGCCAACATCTAGAGCAATTTATTCAAGTAAATTTGGGCCCTAACCCTGCAACAGAGAAAAAAATACTTGTTAGCAGCAATTGTGCCAGATTGACCATGAGGAGTGGGCAAGAGGATGGGGTTGAGGGGAAAATGTCAGCAGCTTGGACAACATCATTAGCCAAGATCAGTATGTAGATAAGACTAAACAGCCTCAGTAGGCTAGAGCTGCAGCAGCAATGCCAGGTATTCAGGAGTCAGACAAATGTGGATGAGAAAGTAAATCTTTCCCTCATACAACCACAGTAACTACAGAAGCAATCTACTCAAGGGTCGTGCGGCTGTGGTAGGGACCTTCAAAGGGTCAAGTCTTGCCAACTGACCAACTCTGCCTCCCAGGGGAAGTTGGCAAGTCAGATCCCCTAGACAGGATCAAATGGACAAGAATTTTTGCCCCATCTGGCAATGTCCAACTTTTGCCACTAGAACAATGTGCTGATACAGCACAAAGGGGGAATCACTGGCCAAGCCCCACGATGTGCATTTTATGTACAGACATTTGACACCCACGTACATGTGTACTCAAACACAATGCTACAAATAAGTAAACAATTCTTTCAGATCACAGCATGTTAAAAGGTAAATTCTCCAAAGGAATTGGAAAAATTAAGAATGGTAAAATAAATTCAGAGTACAAATCAAAAGTGCATGCATAATGCAACAGCCAAAAGAATCTTCAGATACTAAACAATGGTGCCCTGAACAACTGTGCTAATACAGGGTTAGAGTTTGCTAGGACAATTTCATATAAACTTTCTTGTGCTATGACAGATCCATGCTTGAAAGTAATATCTTCCACAAGAGGTTTAACCTGACAAACAAGGCAGGGGTGTATTCTCTTCCCTTCGATACCTGCTTTATATTTAGAGCCACTAGGAAAAATAAAACTCAAAAGCAAGAATGTAACTGGTATGGTCAACAAGCTGGATCTGCAGATATTCTGTAACCTATAAATCCAGAAAAGGATACCAGTGTTGTGGCTCATTTTGCTACAGTCTAAATTCTGGAGATAAATTAAATTAAAGATTACACAAAAGCCATATATGCAAGTTACCTACACACGAACTGGTTCAGCAACACCCACATTTACAAGGACTAAGATGCAGTATTTAGATTACAGTCTTCTGTTACGGCAGCTAATATGTGGGAAGAGAAAACAATGCTTGTATCTAGCTATGCTTATCTATAAGCCAAGAGCTTCCAGTTTAAGGGATTATATGCAAAATACAAAACCTTTAATTAAAAAAAAAACAAAGTGACCCATGTATTTAACTGCAGATGGTATGGATAAAAAAAGTTGAAGAAATGCATCTGGGAGGGGAAGAGGTTAACATATAAGGCAGTTTAGGATTACCTGATTTGAATTGGATATTTTAGAGTTACACATACAGGAAGAACATTATAATTGAAGGGGAAGATGAAAGGTGGGAGTGGAGTTAAAATACAAAGTGTGGGATTTTGGACGCAGATTCTGCAGAACCATAACAGGATATTTTCTGCTCCTTTTATGAATACAACATTCTAATAGCCAAACCAAATCAGAACACGAAGAAAGATTTTGCCAATATGGATAACTGCAAGTAGGGGTACAGAAAAAACAAGAGGGCAGAATTTACTGGAGAAAATTGGTAAAGGAAGCAAAGTACTGGGAACAAGCTAGAGGGGTTAGGCAAGTAAGAGGTTTTAACTGCAGGATAGAGACTGCCTTCCCTACCAGAGATTATTAGGTAGAGAAAAAGATGGGAATCCCAAGTGAAAGACATGTTCTGGTAGTTTTTAGCTGAATCTACAATACATCTGCTAAAGAAATTAGTAGAGCATATAAATATTGCACAGCTGTAACCAATGGAGGGGAGAAGACTCTGGAAAATCAACTTACAAGGGAATGGAAGGATACATGTATAGGACTCACAAGCATGCAAGTCTAAAAGGTTTAAGATCTATGCTTGGAAGCTTGCATAAGTATTTTTATATCTGAAGCAGAATTAAAAGAATATTCCCTCAGGTAGACAGCAAAACAGAGGTGTGATGGGAAAGAGGTGAACTTTTTGGGAGTGTAATCAATTGGCAGATGTTAAAAGTTTCCGCAAACACTCAAATATTGGGTGAGCAAATGGCTGTAACCAAGGAAATAACTCTTCAGAACCAGATGCAAGACAAGTTTAATACTGGTAGCTGCCAAAAAAGCTATTACTAGAGAATGGAAATCCAAGTCTAAACCAAGTGTATTTGAAGAATTTAATACTGTAAGACAGAAACAGGAAGACAGTTTTAGAAGAGAGGAGCAAACTGCATAGAAGTAAAATTTCTAGTCAATGCTGGAGTGGATGTCAAGGCACACTTTTGCTCTTTCCAGGCCAGCTATGGATAAAATTTTAACTTTCTGAAATTTGAATCACCTTACCCACAAGCACTGATGAGCTAAATAAAAACAAATGTACATACAAGGTGGGTAGCTTTAAAACTGCTAGATTCCAGAACCCCTACCTACCACCACTGGTCTGGCATACACACAATGCTCAAGAAAAGTGTTTTTTTTTTTTTTTTTTTTAAGAAAAGGCAGGAATTGAACAATTTATGCAGTGTTGGGCTGATTAGCTATGTATAGACTGCAAAATGGAGGGGGTATTAATATGGGCAGGTTCACTTAAAATTTGCCTGCGTCTTAAGTGATTTTTTTTTTAAAAAACGTATTAAATTCTTTCACCAGTGAAATAGCAGACATTAAAGTGAATGGAAATCTATAGTTATGCAGTCACAGCCAACGGAACGGGTGGAGTACACAGGAAGGAAAGAAGCTTACCAAATTGCTTTGCAAGATATGAAAAAGGTAATCAAAATATGCATTACCCATTGTGAAGTAGTGATTTCTAGATGCAAACAAAAGATAAGAAAAAACACCACACTAAATGAACAAAGCTCGACACTACATCATGGTTATCTTAAGACTTCAGTTTTATTGTTTCATCAGCATTAAAAGAACTGTTGCAAGAGGAAGTAAAGGATTAAGTTCCAAATGGATTAGTATGGGACCAGACTGCTAAGCACCTTCATGTTAAACAATAGCAAGTGTGACAACTTTGATGGACAAGGATAAAGCCATGACTAACTGCAGTCACAAGTTATATTACAGTCTTGTGTATTTTACAGCTCGTAAAGGATGGGTATGCTGACCTAGTGGGGAAAGGCCATCCAATGTTAAAATGCATTGGAGAACAAGTGGGCCTGGGGCAGCATTTAGCTAACAAAACAGTTGTGCTATGGTCTTCACTATGGGTACACTGAGCAAGATTTCATATGGGGAAGGGCAGAGTGCCCCATATGGCGATTAACAGATGTAATGGATTAGGACCTGCAATGTACACCTCTCATTGCTGGAATGCCAGCAAAGACACCTCAAATGATCCCTCTGGACGTCTCATTCCCCCCCCCCAAAATGACTACCAAACAAGGTGGAATGGAACATGCTCAAGTCTGACTGGGGGAGGCTTCATGACAGATGTGTTTACCTATTCCAAGTGTAACAAGACAGTAGATCTTCAAAACTATTTGCTGCAGTGTTTGAGCTCATTAAAATCAACAAAAAAACATTAAAACAATGTTAAACCAGTCATGTTATAAAATGCCAGAACAGTTAAAGCATGATCTTACAAGAGACCAGAGAAGTAGTTGCCTATGGCTCAAAAACATTTACAGATGCAAAGGAGGCATGCTCCGATATGAAAGAACATGTAAATGGATGCCAACAAAGTGCCATGATTGTGGAATGTTCACATGGAAACATCTCAAAACACATTCAGAAAGTCTTTGTTCAAGACACCTCACAGACTGCAAGGAGCGCATCTACAAAAGTATTACCTAAAAATGAACACAAATCCAGGAAAGAACTACATGTAGCAAGTGTCAAACACAGCAAGGCCTCCTAAAGAACCATCAGAGCTGCCTACAGTTAACACTTTGACATAGTTAGCCCCACTGGGCCAATGACGTGTTTTTAGAGGACATCCACATTTCACATATGTAGAAAACGCAGTTACGGAAAGGCACCGAAGTGGAAGTATGAGCACAGAAAACTCATTAGTAAGGAAATTAGTTCTGTATTAGCCAGCATTTCTTTCAAGGAACAGCTGCACACTGGACTTTATTATTCAAGGGGGGGGGCACACTCACAAAGGACCCAATCAACTGAAAAGAAATGCTTGAGGCAATAAAAATTTTAGCAGAGACAAATGACATGAGAAAATGCAGAAGCTATAAGGCACTCATCAGGGAGTATTGGCTCAAATAAAAATTGTGCCATTTGGAATGCATGTTGAGGCAATCCGAGATGTGTTAAATGACCTTCATGGTTGTCTTGGAAATAGAGCATCTTCATTCAGTGTCAGGGCAGCACCAATGGTATTCATTCCAAAGTAGTAACAAATAGCACGTGCACATCATTCCATGTTCCCAAAAACTGAGACAAGCTACAAGTGCTATAAATGCAAACAAAAATCTATTTTCTAGATGCATGATGCGATAGTGGACAATGGTTCAGAACAGTAAAAAAAACACAGTTCACAACAGTAAAACACCCCTGAAGATTTGCAAAATTGAGAGTTCAAGCACAAAGATCAAATGGAGAGAACACTCCAATAAAAAATCTTAGACAGTAACACTCATGGATTGCCTTATAAGTCTAACACAGGACTAGTGCATTGGAGACTGATCAAGTCTTTATTATTGTCATTTACCTTATACTGACTCCAGTTTGATTAAATCATCCAACAACATTATTTCAGAAGATGCAGTGGTGAAGAGGTTAGCGTTGCCACCTCAAAGCAAGAGGTTCTCTGGTTAGACCCTCAGCTGGAGTGCCTTATGTGCAATGTCTGCATGTTCACCCGGCAGCCGCATGGGCTTCCTTCAGGTGCTCTGGTTTCCTCCCACATACCTAAGAGTCTATAGGTGGACTGACAAAGTTGGCTATAGTATGCACCTTCTGTGGAAAGGTAGGTGCCAGGCTGGCAACTCTACAATAAAAAGCCACTGCCAATCATTCTGCAAAGTATTGTTCCACTGTGGCAAACCCTAATGGGAAAACCAGAGGAGAAAATTTATTCAATCTTGCCTTCCTAAAGTGCAGTAGTCCTGTGCCACACTAGACAACTGACAATTTAACACATCCACCTACAAGTACATGTAAAATGAGAGATACTAATTTGCACACACCTCATTACAAAAAGACTTTAAGCAAATTCTGTTGTGTTTAATGAACTACTTGGCTGTATACTAGTTAAATGGCCAATATTGTTCATTCTCAAAGCTTACAGATAAACAGCTTTCACCTTCTCTAATCCTAGTTGCCACATGCATGCAAGTAACACCTCATAACTACATCAAGAGTTAGACACATCTATAACTACTCAGTCATAAGTTTCTCCCATCACTCAGCATTCAGACTGTCCAATTTCCACAATGAATTTTATTTACTTATTCATCAGTATCCAGTAAGGTCAAACTGAGCCAATGGCACATTTTCAGCAAAGGCCCAGGGAGAAATGCTCCACAACATTCAAAACAGTTTAAACGAGATTTGAGTAACTATACAAAAGTTAGAAAAGCACAACAGATAAAAGCTTACAATATGATGGGATGTTCTTGTATACAAGCAAATAAGAGTCCTCCACAACAGACAGAATTTCTCATTTTATGAGATCGACTGTGTACTGCAATCTGCAAGATTTTGCTAAAGTGGACAGCCTACGTCAAGTAATACAGTTGATCAAAAATTACCATTTTTAATAAGGTAGAGAGAGAATGCATTATGATACAGAAACAGTAATAGAATGAAGTGGGGGGGATTTGTAGGAGAAAACATTAAGGTGAGACAAACACCAGAGACTCTTTAAGGAGATAAAGCACCTATACGCAAAACAAAATCCTCTTGAAGTTACTCCACAGCCTCTGAGCAGTGGAATCTAAAAGGACATTTCATCTGACAATTGTTACACGCCCTATTCATACCCTTCTTTCAGGAAGTCCGACTTGTGAGTTGTAGTATGCCCACAGCAGCACCCTGAAGTCTGCCTTTTAGGAAAAAAATCATATAACCTACAACTCTTAAGAAAAGAACTGTCAACTCTGAGCTAATCTCCAGTTATAGCTAAAGATAGCAGGCTCCACCAGAATGTATTGCAGAAACTGAAATGAAAACTTGCATCTGAAAGCGATCCACTTTCAGCAAGTTGTACTTTTCAAAAAAAAAAAAAACAATACATTAAAACCAGAGTCGGGGGGGGGAGACCTGGAAACAAGGTTTGGTTAAAATGACTAGCCCAGAGTATGCAGAGGCTAATTAGATTCATGACTGCAGTAGGTTTAAGCATAGTAGCAAATAGACAAATTCACAGAATATACCAACTCCCCATCCCCTCAGACAGATTTGCAGGCTGCACATCTGATGGGTTCACACAAGGTGCAGGGTTTGAATCTCCAGTTAGCCTAGTACTAACCTATGAACCTATAAGTGTAAATCCTTACCCTGATAACATTTCACCTTCCTACACAATGCACAAGACAATCCAGGTCAGTGATAAACACCATCTCCTCAGAGTTACTCAGACAGGTTGCTTTACTGTATTCAACTTTTCATGCAAAGCGTGTGCATCATACACCAATCATACAAATACAAGACATGTATATAATTAAGATACTATGGAGGTACACAATTCCCACGAGACACTGCAAACTGGACAAATACAAGTCAAATGAAACCTAAAACATACCCTTTGCAGGTCAAATATTTTAAATTTTTATCCAATATTTACAGTAACCCCCCCCAGGATACAGGGGGCCTAAAACAAGTCTAAGGTGCCAGACATCTTCCAGGCTCCCAATTCCAACCCGAAGCAGATATATTTCTTACTGTACCACTCCAAAGTCTAGCCATTACTTGGCTCTCATGATAAACTTCCAGATCTTCCTTCAAATAACCCGGCAGCTGATAAACTTCCTTGTTTACTGCTCGCAGGCGACCTGCTTATTTACAACCCTGACTGGACACACTGAAGATTTCGACACTATACTGAAGAACTTGCAATATGCAAGGCAATAACTAGCTACTGCCACACTCACTAAACTTTAGCTTTAGTGAGACACTGGAAGCAATGCTTTCTAACAGATTAGGTGGACTGATCACAGCATCTGCAATCTAGAGAAATAGTAATAGTTCCCTAGCAAAGGTCTTCCATGCCTTTAAACTTCCAGCAGCAGTGCCACTATGACCTGTAACCCAGACACCTACAGCTAGATTTTAGTAATGGCCTACTACAGCAAGAGCAATACATAAGTATCAATACCATGAGTCACTGGATGTGCATCCAGATGCAAGTTTCTCTGCTACTCTGGACAAGGAACAGTGGTTCTCATTACGGCTGGCCCGTAAAGTTTAACCAATATTCTTCTGTCCAACTCACATGACCCAACCACTGACTGTTTGCCAACTTTGTTACTATTGCCCTAGAAAGTTATGGCACCAATAAGTAATCATTTACTTCTTTGCGCTGCTCATTTTTTAAAAGGGTTGCAAGTATATTCACTCTTGCCCACTTACAGCATCATATTCTCAATATCACCAGTGTCATAGTGATAACAGAAGTGCTAGAAATGATGGAACTATCTGTGCCAATAATCAAAGCTTTAATCTACAATAATCCAGACTTAATTAGGTCAATACCACTCTGTTCAGAATGATATTTATACATTTACAACTCCCCCAGCATTAATAGCGCAACTGTTTATGAAGTAAAAAAATGTAAACATAACACGACCATCATTCCTCATTTTAAAGGCATTTTCACTGAGGCCGGGTGGTATACCAGTTTAGTGCCTCAAATGCCACCTAAACTCAAAATTCCAAGTTGCCACTGCAATCTCTACCTTCAAGGGTCCAAACTTTCTATATGAAAACACGTAGGTCTACCGCTTTCACCTTGACCATAAAATCAAATGATGGCACAATAGTCTCCCCTGACCCATCTACAAAACTATTAGGTGTCGGACAATCATCTCAAATTTGACCTACATGTTAACCAAACTATCAAAACCATCAATAAAAAACTAGGGTCACTTTACAGAATAAAAGACTTCCTAACCCCTCCAGCTAAAATTGCCATAGCTCGCTCTCACCTTCTTTCAACCCTTCTGTATGCATCCCCTCTACTCTCGAATTTGAACAAGACTATCCATAAACTCTCAATTTGCTACAACCACATTGCCAGGTTTGCCACTGGGCTGCCTTTTAGGACACATCATTGCATCAATCTAAATCAGCTTGGTTGGCTTGAACTACCTAGCCTAATCCAGTATAACCAACTGATTATGGCCTACAAAATCCTCTATAATCCGGACAATACCCCTGCACTTAAAAATATTATCATCCCCTATAACAATCCTAGACCGCTTCGATCATCTAACAAACTACTAATTCAGACTAGCAAAATTAATAACACAGCCGGTGATTCTCTTTGCAAACTCTAAGTAGATCCTGGAACTCACTTCCAGCTGATATTACCTTACTTTCCACCTTAGGTCAATTTAAAACTAGACTCAAACATTTGTCACTTAACTGGCTATGTCAATGTATCAAGCCTGGCTAACTCGAATGTGTAAAAATCTGTTAGCCAGTTTACTGTGCAATTTAGTTTAATCCTGACTTGCGCTCAGGACTAACTAACCTGTGGAACTTGTTTAACTTGCTTACTTATGTAATCTCTGTAAATAATCTGTTTGTAATATGTAATGCTGATATTATATAATGCTGTATCTGCTTACCCTTGCAGCTTTTCTCCCCGGGCCTCCGGTGAAAATGGACATGCATCCAGTCGGACTATCCCGGTCAACAAATGTAACAAATGTAAAATAAAAACAATAAAAAACTTAATATCTACATTCTATAGCACGCTTACACAATACATTTTAATGAAGCGTAGACCCGTGTAAAAATTGGATATTCTTAGTTTGTTGGGTAAACAAACAAGTCACTGGTTGAACCAAGTACCAAATGTACCACTCCTACAAAGTTATTTACAACAAATCTGCATTAATATTTTTATCAATGAGTCACTACGAAGTATAGACCATTTATTAATACAAATTGGAGTATTAACAAGAGTTCAGTTTATAAATGTTCCATTTTTTTTAAATAAATCAAAATACACAGGTGGCTCTCACTAGTTAATTACTACAGTACGAGGTCTACAGCTACACTGGCCAGCACTAGTTGCTACCGTAACTTGCACAAGCTTTTTAGCCAGTTTAAAATTGCAATTCACAAATTTGTTTTCCTCTTGGATTGTGGTTAACAGTTCACCACACCAGAAATAGAACAGTTCAGTGTAGGAAATTAGTAGACACAATAGGGTTTGCAACTGGGCATACAGATACTGCAAGACATACTTGAAAAATCTCTGGTCAGCTGCTCACACACAACCCAAATCAAGTCCACTTACCTTTATATATTCACAATTTGGTGCCTTTAGGTTGTTTCTACCCAGCCCAAGTTTGATGTGTTGCAACAAACCTTTATATACATGCAGAGGGAGCCCACCAATAAAGCTCCATGAACCAGAACTCGAGACTGCTATATCAAAACCTTTGATAAGATGAACATAGTCCAACAGTACATTAGTAGTACCAAGATGAACTGAGGATGACAGTTCTACTTTTAAAGTTACTGAAGCAGCCAATAACTAGGTAAGTTTTTAAAGACACCCCTTAACCCACACACAGCATTTCCTTTACTTCTACTGGCGTGAGAGAGTTCTCCTGGCTTTCATACTTGTCCAACACTTGGAATCCCCCATCTCCTTACAGGCATCTCCAGCATAACCTTTTTCTCTGTGGGCTCTTAACTCCTTGGAAGTAAACCAAAAATCAGTAACTTGCGAGTTATATTTAGCAACCCATTAGTGAGCTGCATGTGTGAAGCCAGGAGCCACCTTTCCTCCACCTATTAAACTCCCTACCTCTCGAGAGGGACCAATGCAAATATGACTGCCTTCCTCCTATAATCTAAGTGAAAGATCATGAGTTGCCTGGTCTCGAGGATGCACAGGCATTGGGTTTCCCCCAAGATGCAACCCCCCTCCAACAGAACTAGTGGTTAGCATCATTATTCCACCCTCCTGCCCCAAATAGGCATATACATGGCTAAAAACTTGTCAGAATTGGGTCTGCAGTAGCACAGACGCCTGCATTTGCATCAGACCCAAAACACTTAGTACACAAGACAGGCTAACAATGCAGCAATCAAACAAATGCTATGTGGGTTGATTCACAAACCCTTCTCACCCAGAAGAAAGAATCTGGTCAATATAAGAAATGTTACTCAAACTCTTTTGCCTTTTGTTTAGGCCATTCCACAGTACCACCACTGCTCTATCTTTCTCTAATATCATCTATTGTAACAAACTATCCTCAGCACTCTTCCTAGATTTTTCGAAAGCCTTCGACATGGTCAACCAGCGACTGCTCAATACCCTGCATACCATCGGTTTAGACCCAGACAATACAATGGTTTCACTCCTACCTAAACGGTAGACAGCATGCTGCCTTATGACAGAACAAGCCGTCATCCCAACTCCCTCTAATACTAGGAGTCCCACAGGGCTCCATACTAGGTCCCTTTCTTCTCAATCTTTATCAATGATCTACACACAACCATCCCAAGAGCCACTTGCACCCAACATGCAGATGACTTACTGATACACTACCTCCTCTCCAACAATTATTGTCCCTAACCCAGACTACGTTCAGCACTATAGAAACCTGGCTAGCTAATCGCCACATGCTTCTAAAGCCTAACAAAACCAAGCTGCTACTTTCTACCCTAACCACAGGATTTATCCACCCTTCAACATTAAATCTAACACCACCATTGTCTCCCCAGATGACAACACCAAGCTTCTAGGTGTAATAAACAACCTTAAATTTGATACGCATGTAAAATCACACTCGAGTCAGTCAACAAAAAACTTAGCTCCCTGTACAGAGCCAAACCTTTACTCACCCCTCTTGCTAGGGCAGCCATTGCAAGATCCCACCTCCTCTCTACTCTTATTGTATGCCTCTTCTGTACTCACCAACCCATCTAAAAACAGACCTCAATAAATTATCAGGCTGTTACAATCACATAGCCAGACTCGCTACTGGCATGGCTTTTAGGACTCCTAATTGCCAGAACCCAAAAGCTTTAGGATGGCTAGAATTTCCTACCCTTCTGCAGTTCAACCAGCTTATAGTAGCACATAAAATACTCCAACCGGAAAACACCCCTGCCCTTAAAATTATTCTCAACCCCCATAGTGCCCCACAGGCCACTACGATCCAATAAACTAATGATACTGATCCAAAATCTACCAACTCTGCAGGCGATGCTCTATTAGCCAACTCGACTGGTAAAATCTGGAATCTACCACCATTACCCAAGGAAACCTCACTACCCCCATTTAAAAGGGGACCTCAAAAACTACCT
Source organism: Protopterus annectens (assembly GCF_019279795.1). Lineage (NCBI taxonomy): Eukaryota > Metazoa > Chordata > Ceratodontiformes > Protopteridae > Protopterus > Protopterus annectens. The sequence continues at coordinate 147,607,889 of NC_056732.1, forward strand.
TGTATCACATTGTGAATTAGGATATCTGCTTGTATCCTGTTTATATTTGGATACGTTTCCAGAGTTTAAAACTCAGTAAAAGAATCGTGTATTTAACAGTGACCAGTTACAGGCCTGGTATTAATGTATAACCACTGAAAATGTTATTTGCCACCACTATAACTTCTGTACACTACCACAATTTTTATTAACAGCTGAAAGGGGGATGTCTGAATTACTGCAAATCTACAGGCATCTATAAGCAATGTAATAACATCAGTGCGCCCAAAAATGGTTCTTCTGTATAACTCAAGTCTTCTACCCAGTTAAAAAAGATTCTTCCAACTGTAACATGCACCAATGCAAAAATGCATTAAACTAGTGCTCCAAGAAAAAAGTGACCATTACATATTAGTAATGACATTGTTCCAGCAAACTCCATAAAGTACACCTAGATACAAATGTCATCTTATCCTCAAACCACATCCTCTATGTAGTAGCCAAAAATTAAATACACAAGCTGCATCCTTCAGGCAGATGAACAGTGTTGAGTGGGAGCAATAAAAGCATTCAGCAATGCTGCTCCATTTTGTTCTGGTGTTCATTAAGCGGGGGAACTTAAGAATAGCTATATAAAAATTCCATCACTAAAACTTGCACTGCAGTCTAAACTGAAAGTAGTTAAAAGGCATGTCCTACAGATGTGTTAGCAACTGAGGTCATTTAAAGTCTCAAATTATGCCTGTAAGTTCCACTCGTGTAATTTAGCACTACATACAGAATGATGCTTACACTTGACATATGATAAACATACATATTCTCTACAATAAATCTTTTACCCAATGAACTATTATAAAAATCTCGTTCCACAACATACACTACAATTATGACACCATTTCCCTTGTTTTACTTCAAATGACCTCACAGTACAAACAATGGAAACACAAAACTAGCCCATTTAAGTGCTTACCACCATTCTTCCAAAGCTTGAGGCACTTAACATTGTCAAACAGCAACATGAAATATTGCAACTATTTTTAACATTTTTGAGCAAACTTTGTTTAAACTAGCACACATTAAAAGAACTACTTACCTTAAACATACATGCCAGACGAAACTACCAATTCTGCAAGGGGGGATCTGAGTTGGGACAGTCACAGATGCTTCGGGGGGGGGGGGGCACACTACAGCATTATGGTAATGTGAAAACTGCCCTATAAACAAACCTTTGCCGTTTTATGAACTACATACAAATACACAGACACTCCTGGCTTTAAAGCAACCTTGGAAATCTTGCCTCCCATCCTCACTGCTTTGCACGTGCTTCTCATCAATTGGGATAATCTATCATCCTTAACCTTCCCCAACAAAATTACTCCTGCCATTGCTTGAATTCGTTATCAGATGCATTACAAACACCCAAGACACTTGTAGGTTTACACCAGGCTAACCACCTTAGCCTTTACAAGCTCAACTATGTAACCCAACCAAGTTTTGTCTGGGTGTTTCTTGGACATATACATTGTGAGGTAGGTTAGTAAAATGTCAGCTAAGGAGTGGGTGCAAGTGTTAAGTCAGTTGGGGATTAGTTTGCTTACTGTTGACATCTGTCAATCAGAAAGACAGGGAGCCAGGTGGTGAGTGTAACTAGTTTCCTCACCAATGATCAAGGTTTCACTTGCACAGGGTCACGGATGAACTCTTTCATGAACATGGGGAGCTTTTATTCCATAGTACAGGGATCAAGTGAGACAAAACATGCTGGACAGACATAGGCAAATTTCAGGTCCCTTGGATCTAGTGTTTCTGGGGATGTTTATCTTGTGGATGTGCAAGAGATCCGTCAGAAGAACATTAAGACTAGTTATATACCGGACACACTGCCTCTCCATTGTAGGAGACAGGTTACAGAGATGAGGCCTCAAGGCGATCTGTCCTTCACTTTTAATAGTTACATGCAACAAAGGCAGACTACTGAATACTGGCTTCCATCTTAATTAGTACCATTACTCTCCTTTCCTCAGTAAGGGATCTCATCTGTTAAAACACCTGCTTTACATAAAAGTGGAAAACCAAGAAAGTTACCTCTGCCACTGCCAATATACCAAATCCATGTCATTTTTTGCAAGTCACCAGGAATCTTTAGTCTATAACCATGCATTTGAAGAGAAGTACCTGCATCAGATCTACCCACATCTTGATGCATATTTACAAAGCAGTTTTATTTTCCCCAACATGGAGTTTAAAACAGAATGTTTACTAAAACAGGCTTAGGTTGTTACTTAGTACTACTAAAATATAGGAGTAATACAAAATGTTTCTTAAATTAAGCCACCATTGTCCTTTCAGAACTTCAGCTTTAACTGCATATCCTGCTAACACTTCTATTACTTCATATCATTACTCGATCTTGTGTCATTTGACATTTTATTCTTACTTTAATATCTTCTTTGCTCTCTACTTAAGTGACACTCTCCATAAACAAAGTCCAAAAAACTCTAGCAGCGAAATGTTTGCTAAGCAAGAAAAGTCTGGTACCACATCCCATATTCTACCACTGTAAAAGGTGTTAGCTTCCTACATTTAGAAATCTTAAAACTAGCAGTTCTAGAGAAACAATAAGCAACTTTTAAGTAAACAAATTATGAACCCATTTCTCCACTACACAATTGGTGCATCTTACACAACTTGGTAGTCTATACTAGGTAAAGACACACAAACTGGCAAGGTAATCTACACCCTTGAGAAACAGGGCTGATCAGGAGCACATTATTTATACCTTTTACAAGCAAATCGCCTATACTTAATGTACTCAACATAAATGGAGAAATGTTTAATCTAGGAGTAAAGAAAAATCACTTAAATAGCACAAGTTTACATCAGTATGACTGAATCATTTACATTTCAAGACTGCAGCCTAAACATGGAGAAAGGGTATTTAACATAAAATCAGCATCGGTTCTTAAGATAAGTTGGTCATGATGACCGAATTTTTGGTCAACAACAAAACAAAACACACTAAGCTTCCATTCTCCACTATATTTTGTGATACTTGTCAATAGCCAGGAAAAAAAAAACCAAGAGATATGGGGTTGGCACATGTTGCTGCCTCGATGAGAAAAGTTTTGTTTTATTCCCTACCCCATGTTTATATTGTATTTATTAAAATTTGTCACTCTTGAACCCTTTCAACCACAACCGGACACAAACATACAGAAAACAAAAATTAAGTTACATACAGAAAAATCAAACTATTAAAATAAACCACAAAAAAAGGACATGCAGTAAGACAATTATAGAAAAAGCGAATTAACACACCAGAATGGAGACTCAAACCCTTGCACCGTGAGGAATACCTTAAAGCAAACCCATTGCATTATTCTTACTTGCGTACTCATACTTCAGCCTGTCTATATTACATAGCCAGAGATAAAAAGCAACACATATGTTAAAACACCCAGTAACAAATACATTTAAATTTTCTTGCTATCTGAATTAAGCCACTTCAGATTTAAAACAAGGGAAGCGTCCACGGACACCTTTCTGCCAGATCAGCCATTACGCCGATTTTCACTCGATGCAAAAAAACAAACTATTTCCGTTCACAATAAAGTTCAGTCTACAAAGAATACCAACTACACCCAACATCAATATGCAAAGAGCACTAAAAAGTACACACGTAGCCTAAAAGAAAACGATATTAACTTCTTCACCCAACGCTATCCACCACCCCACATACACACTAGGAGCCAATTAAACGTAAAACATATCCAAATACATATATTGCTTTATTTTGTTTCCAAATACCACCTACAAACATTATACATTCTAAACGTACTAAACAATTTTCTATTCAAACACTCGTAAAGATATAGATTGCAAAAGTACATAAATAATTCGCTTTCAGCAAAGAAAATAGTTTAAAGTAACAGATTGTCGGCGTTTACAACACGCTCAAACAGCGATTATTCCGAATTACTAGACAAATATAAGCGCATACAGCAATTAAATACTAGAACAGATACCAACGGGAATGCTGCTCAAAACAAAAATCATTCCTAAATAAAGCTACACGAACAAGTTAATAAACTCTAACGACAAAACTCCAACGCTACTAATCGGAGCCAACTTTCTCCAAGTAGTTTTATACTACTGAACTAATGTTAGTAACATCAAAACAAAACCAGCTTGATTATACGATAAACCACCACAAAAAGAATACTTCTTACTACTATATATATAAAAATATATAGAACTTCCTACAAACCAACAAGCAAACTCTTCCCTAACACATCCCCGTTATAACTATGACTGCACTGAATAAAGCTTAACTCCGCCCTTTAGTTTCCCGGATGTGTCTGAAGCAGCTTGGAGGAGGGGCTGCACTGCCCTGAGCTCGGCTACTTTCGTTGTCATATACTTCGGTGTGTGCAAATGGGAGATGGATCGTGAGCGCTGTTTTTAGTGAGATACCTGAATTCTTTAACTGTTAGAAATTGTCACATAGGGTCACATTTATTGATTTACACTTCACGTCCTCTCCACACACACAGGGCATTGATGGTAATGTATGCAAGGAAACAACCGAGACTCAGTGATGGGTAAAATATCGCATTATATGTTTTCCTTCTGTTTGACAAATCCGCCATTTTTGTTGTAAACCAAAATAAGTAGAAACTTAAGGAAGCGATTCCTGCGTTATTAGTGTTTCAGTAAACTTGTTCTCCTGCTTCCATGAGCGTCTAGTAGAATTGTAATTGTTTTGTTTCATGTTTTGCAGGTGTCACGAAAGAAGGGATTCTCAGCCCTATCAGGTATTCCATATACATAACATTAAAGGGGCTACTTTAACGTAGGCTTTGGGAACTGCAGTAGGCCTCAGTGCAGCAAATTAAAACGGGAAGCACTCATTCTAAGCTTATATTTGAAGGCAGACTTCAAAAGTCATACCTTAGGTTAACACGTAAAGACCATGATTTAGGCTATGTATTGTTTCCCACAGTTTTAACAGTATAATAAATGTTAGTCTGTATATAGTTACTGTACTTTATGTTAGTATGCTGTACTTGTCATAAGAATCAATTTAAAAACAGTTTGTTTAGCTACAGTTGAATGTATACCGATATAATGGGTATGTAGTATCTTGAGTATTAACTATTGCGTGCTGTAGTTATTTTTCTTAATAGTTTAAAATTATCTGCTCAGTTTAAAGCATACTAGTTTGCTTTTAATGTTTGTGTTTTTAGAGCTTTTGTAGTGTACTGAAAGTTCTGTAATATAAGTCTTTTTTTTCCTACAGTGTTGAGTGTTACAATTTTATTTTGCTGCAGTTGTGTGTTAGAATAATTTTAGCTGCTTTGGGTGTCACAATAAACTTTGTGATGGGGAAGTCCTAAATTTACTGTTTTGTTGTACTTGTTTTGCAGATTTTATTTCAGAGGTGTAAAACAAAGTGTATCATTCATATTTGTGCTATTATACAGCCAGGATAATGAAAGTGGAGTGTTTACAGTAGTTTGTTTACAGTTCACTGCCCTATCATGTGATCTTAGTCTGTACTTTAAAGAAAATGTCTGTGTTTTGTAGTAGTCATGATTTTGTTTTCCCTTAATAGAATCTTAAATACCCATCAAAGATTCATTCTACTAGTGTTGAACCTCGACACGAGAAGACCCGTGACGGTGCAGATCCTTCTCCACCAAATAAAATGCGGCGATCTGATAGCCCTGAAAGCAAGTATACTGATAGTGTTGGTCATGGCAAGTCCAAGGCTGCTCATGTTCACAGAGTCCGAGAGCAAGAAGGTGGTAAGTTGTTAAGTACTGTTGTTGTATAGGCAGCTCTTAGTAAATAGTATAATGTCAATATTTAGTAGTTTGTGAAATGTAAATTTTGTGTTTTGAGGTTTTAGTTAATGTTTACAATTCCCGCTTTATTATGCGAGTATAAATAGGATTTTCATATGTATTCAGAATAGTGTAGTATACAGTGGTTTATTTGTGGTATTATTCATTTGTTTGCTTGTTGAGTAGAGTGGCAGGCCAGAGATGGTTTGACTTTAAGGTAGCACTGCAGCTGCATGTTTAGTAGTAATGTTACTTTTGTAGATTACTATTTGCTCACTTAGCATGTGCTGAAAGATGCTGTCTCTTGATGGTGTTTAATAGTATTGATGGAAATTTTCATATCTTAAACTACTGAGTCTCTCAAACATAACTTGCTTTATGGCAGAAGTTTACCAATAGTTTTATTTATCGAGTATAATGCTATGATGTTAAGTTTTCTTGGACTTGGTGTTTTCCGTCATCTCCTATGTTCTTGACGCATCTTATTATTGTGCACTTAAAACCTTGATTCTTCAGGTAATAGGTCATAATTTAAACAGTGTAATCATCAGGAAAACAAGCTCTGTGATTAAGAGCTAAGGCGTTGGCTACAGAAATCAAAATTTCAGTGTTTTTTGTACAGGCATACCATACTTGCCCTTTTAATATTTTCTGAAAATAAGTGCTAATGATTTAGTTGCATTAAATGCTTCCATTCTTAAGTGGTATTTGTGTTTGTATGTTGGGGTTTACTAAAGTTTGAAATGTAATAGCTTGTGTTTTTATGCAATTTAATGTGTTTACTTGAGTGAGTGTGTGTGTGTGTGTGTGTGTGTGTGTGTGTGTGTGTGTGTGTGTGTGTGTGTGTGTGTGTGACTCCATGGCCATCAATATTAGAGTGTGAAATACACTTCAGTTAAATGCATATCTTTTGCAGTGTGTTTCTAGCTGTATAGGAGTGACTCCATGCATGATCTTGTTTATTTTGCATGTATACTTTTGTACAAGTGAGTGAATAAGTGCAAGCCAAGATTTAGATGGGAGTGGAGTATGTTAATAGACAAAACCACTGTATCCTGGTGGCTTATGAGAGAGAGAGAGAGAGAGTGCCACACATGCATTATTCACTTTTTTTTTTCCTGTCTGAGTGTAAATGTGCAGTGTTAAAAGATTTTCGTCACATGGTTACTGGATGAGGTGTACTTGGTGGATAGCACTCTATAGGATGATGGAACAATTGGAACAGTGGTGTGTAGTATACATTTCAAGAAAATGCATATTTTTAGCAATCTGTCTCCATTTTAGAAGCTTAGTCATTTTATTTTAATTTGTATTTGTTGGCCAGGGCAGATCACAAATTACCAATTTTAGTCTCTCCCCAGGGAAAGTGACATTCTACAAAATGAAATTGGTTGGTAATACACACACACACACACACACTGTATTTTATGCTGATTTTGTACTGCAATTACCAATATGTATATATTGAGAGAGAGAGAAAAACGGAAAAAGGGGTGTGGACTACGAAAGTGTTACATGTTGTATATACCTGAAAGGAGAACTGGAAAGTATTTCTGCTTGGTCCAAATGAAGTAAAGCGTGATACCTTCTGAAGTGAGGCATTTGTAGGTTGCTTGATTTTTTGCAGGTGCTGTTTTAGCTGTGAACACAAATTGGGGTATGAGAAGATGTCTTTAATGTGAGGAGGCAGACAGTCCCAAATCATGGAGGGGTAGGATGGAATGTAGTGATTTCCCTTTTCAGCCAAATGACTATAGTTTCACCTTCAAGAAAGGCAAAATGCTAGCTGAGTTCTAACAGTGAAAGCATGTTACAAATGCACTTCCTTGCAAATTGATAACAGTGAAGCTGAAGAAAATAAAAACCTGCTAATGTCATACTGTGTACAGATGTGCATGTAGTAGATGACTCACTTGTCTTGCGTCTGGCACTACATCCAAGTTCTGTAGTAAGTGAAGAACTCAACTAACATGAGTATTAAACTTGTCTGACAGAAATGTTACTTCAACAAAAGGTTGTGTAGGAAATGATTGCATTCTGCAAATGCAGAGAAGTGACGGAACTAACATTCTGCATGCTATTTCTTGCCAGAAAAAGCTAGGCTATGTAACCACTGGAAAATGTATAAACTAAATGTGGCTCGTCAACAATATGTGCACTATTCTGAAGTAAAATATTTGTTTAACCAGTTAAGATGCACTAGACACTGGAACAGTAGTATAACATTAATGGTATGTAGCTTGAGTTAAAAATGTTTGCGTTGGGTGGACATTACTGTAGATAGGGAAGCATTATGTAATACTGTAGATGGGGAAGAATTATGTAAGAAAGCTGTTTCATGGAGCTTAACAATCTCTGTGCATCAGTAGTAACTGAGACTAAGGTGCATTCAATTATTATCAGAATAGGGGCTAGTTAGAGTTCAGAAAATGTTAGTTTTATAAGGCATTTGGAAGTTTGACAGTTATGCAGTACTGTATACTTTTTGTGCATAAGAAGGTGATGCTCTGCTCAAAATTCGTCTGCCTGTCTGGAGGCCAGTAACACCCCCCCCCCATTACAGCCTGATTCTTTGGTTCTCATTATTTGGGGGGGGGTGAAGAGTACAAAGAGGACATTGTAAAGCTTCAGAAAGACAGAATGCTGTTTTTTGTTAAATAATTTTAAATTAACTGGGCTGGGGGGCTACCTGACACTTTAGACCTTGGGTTATGACCTAGGTCATAGTGCAGCATACATATCCTGTGATGACTGGGCAGGTGGACTGAACCAGTTTTGGATCTTGGCAGTAAGTGTAGGTCACACCAATACATGGCATGTCTCGGATAGTTTTAAAAGAGTATCTATATACAAATGTTGTAATTGCTGAAGTATGTCAAGTTGACATTTGTGATTTTTGAGCCTTCTCAGAACTGATTGCCTTTTTGATGTATGTGGTAGCATAGCAGCAGTTCAGTGGATGCTCTTGGGAATATTTTACACACAAGATATGAATAACAAACTTTTATATTAACTTTTTTTAGGTTGGTTATGACTGGATTACTTTGAAGGACTGCACATCAGGCAGTCTCTCAAGATGTATTTTCACATTCCTGATTTTCCAACATGCTGCCTGTTGGTAGAAGAAAAGTCAGTTCTGTTAACGTTTCTGACCTTCCGAATTCAAATTATGCTAGCATATGTGTTTTCCTTTATATTGTTTTGTTTTCATTGGAGTATCTGGTAGGCAGTCTAGTTGGTGTGAAACTATAGACTGTAATTTTTTTTGTTTGGTTTGCACTCCTTAAAGTTGTGTTCACAGGAAGCTAGATATTCCATTGCTTAGATTTTGTTCTTAAAAACGATGGTCCTTAATTGCTCTCTGCACGTCTGCAGTCCAGAAAACCAAACCTTGTGTAAAAGAGAAACAAAAATAAATGCAGTTATTTTGATATCTCTAACTTAGAAGCTCTGAAGTTTTGTGTGTGTGACCTGTTCCGAGTATTGGCATTTTTTTATTGTGTAACTTTTCTATTTGTGTCAGTGGTTTCCGTCTATATAATTTTTCTCCTGTGTACAAACACTTCTATGCTGGGGATCCCTGTAGTGCTTTGGTGTGCTGTGACTGGAGTCTGAGAGATTTCTCGCACTGGAGTCTTGCTTGCACAGGACCAGCTAATGTATTGGAGATCTCCATAGTGCATTGGGCAGTTGTAATGTCTAATGCAGGAGCACTCGCCTACTGATCCAAGAATGTTGAAGTAGCAAACAGTTTGTCGAAGTTCTGTTCAAATCACATCTTTATCCTCTATCTACATTCACCAAATTATCCAAAAAAAGATGACCCCCAACACTACTAATCGCTACTGTCCAATATTGAAACTTCCTACTGTAGGCAGAATTCTGAGTAAATTCTTCAACAAATTTTGTCACATACTGCAAAAAGATTGGATACTTGACCAGAATCCATGCTGGTTTTTTTTTTTTTTTTTTTTTTTTTTTTTAATATATAAAGTACACATACAATGACTCTGGACATTGACTAGTTTTGACTTTTTTGCTTAACATGGCTATAAGCAATGTACGTAACTGGAGCTATCTTTTGGTGACTTAACCTGAACATTCAGTACAGGTGATCATCCCAGCTTGTCTGATTTTATTGATATCGGAATTATTTCACTTGCCATTTAGTGACTTTTTATAACAAACAGGTCCTTCAGAGTTGAAATTGTCTCTGCTCTCTCACAAAATGCCACCACTCAATCGGGTGTTAATGCTTGCTTCTGCTCTCTTAATATTAGTAAACAAAGTGCAAAAAAGGCTACTTAAAATATTAGTAAAGTGCAAAAAAAAAGACTACTTAAATGCTCCAAATAAAAGACCATTTCAGCATAAAATTGACTTGTTTCCTTTATTGGCCACAGAAGCTTCCTGAATTTCTGTACCCACCTGCCAGAATGGCACTAGGAAAAAAAATATTTGGACAGTTTGAATATGGCTTGCCATCATTTGCCACTGTTTCTAACCCATTTGCAACAAAGTCTGTACAGCTAAACTACCCCCCCCCCGAGCATCATTGCTTTAGAGTCTTTAAAGCTGTCTGGCTTTGTCTTCTAGGTGGAACATACCTAGGCTTACTAATTATTTCACTAGGAAGCCCCTTCACCACTCACTGTGTGACTCTAAATCTATGCCCACTTAATGATATTGGGAGCCTGTCCATAGGTTCATACTAGGCTATCTGCCCTGGGGCATTTATAAGCCTAGCCCGATTTGTGTTTGGCTTACGCCACCCCTTGATTTGAGTATACTGTGCCCTTTTTTAAAGTTTAGTTTACTGTGCCTCTGTCTAATAGTGACACGGAAGTAATCCCCGGGACAAACCTACGATCCCCCATCCACTCATCAAGATTCTTCTTGAAGAGAGTTAGTGAGGTGCTCTGCCTAACATGAATTGGAATTTTATTCCAGAGCGAAGGGAGCCTCTGGGTTATGAATCTGTCCCTCCAGCATGTTCTATTTATTTCTGTGCTGAGGTTCAAGTCCCTCGAGCACGTGGCTCTAAGGGATTTAGTTTTACTGAGGTGGAGCATGTCCATTAATTCTTAGTTGGACATAGCTTTATATGTCAGGCATAGATTGCCTCGAAGTAGGCGGTATGCAACTGAGTAGAGCTGGAGTTTTTTTTAACCGAGCAGCATATGGCATCTGAGTCCCTTGATCCTCCTGGTGAGGTACTTTTGGGGTCTTTCTAATTGCTGCAGGTGTTGGGTAAGGTACATCCCAAAGGGGGCATTGTATTCTGTGATGGGCCTGATGAGGGATGAATAAAGGGTCCAGCTTTGTTCCAACTCCCCAGGCCACTGCAACAAGGCTCTTGTTCTGTCAGCAGCTGCTCTGTTTTGTATCAAAACTTTGTCAATCCTTCCCACCAGATATCACAAAAATACCCACATACACAGGATTTCGACCACAATTTCCACCAGTTTTGTTGTTTTAAAGGAAAATTGTGTTGCAGTACAGAGCATAGTAGCCCACTAAAATTCTAAACACAGTAGCCATCTGTTCTACACCTTTCAGTATAGTACTGCTACCACAATTCAGAACTAATGTGTTTGTCAATGGTGTGTGCATTTTGGTATTAAAATGTGGTTTTGTATTTATGTGATAGCAACATTGATGCAAACACTACCAGTTTACAGGGCTCTTTTTTGTAACTTACATCGTGGGCTAAGCCTGCAGTTGGTCATTTCTGAACAGTGTTCTGCTCTGGTATGCAGTAATACTTGAGCATGTCTCGGTACATGTCCGCTTGTGTGTATATGTGCACCTGCTTATGCTTTTGAGGTGGGTGTCTATATGGTTAAAACGCATATATAGTATGTGTAAATTGTGGATTTTATTTGTCCTAAATTGCATAGTTCTCTGCACTTTGTTTTGAAGCATCTTAACCTTGGTGTACTTGCCCAAAAGGGCGAAGAAAGATAGCTTTCCAGAGTGTCGTCATGGGCAAAAGAGCCATTTTTTGCTGATGGTAATGAAGCAGTGTGAAGAGATTACTAGGACTTATTTTTATCCTTGTGGTAGCACATTTAGCAAAAACGGTGCTTTGAGTATGTTAAAAAGGACATAATCCTATATGGAAGTTGAGGAAAGTATTGAGTATTTCAGTGCCACTTGGCAGCCTAATAAGCTATAACTCAACATGGTAAAAGATATTGGGATCAAATGCCAGTTTTATCTTTGACCCCCCCCCCCCAACCTAGTGAAGAGAAGAGGAAATTTGCTGTCTGTGCTGCCTTTGCTATTGTTTGGTGGGTACAATGAGAACACAGCAGCTTCCCATAGTGACGATGTTCTGTGGGTGCACAGGGGAAGGCAAATTTGTGGAAATGTTTTGATTTCTTTACACAATGGTTACAGGTTTATCTAGCATACCTTGCCAGAGTCTGTAATAGAGGCTGAAACAGTGGTAGGATTAAGGAGTGCATGGGATGTGTGTAATGATGATAAAATAGTTCCAGATTTGAAAGGCAACTCTGAGAATTGGACTACGGATTTTGAAAGGCTAGGTGTTCTGGGTAGGTGTGGCGAAGGGTTTATCTGCAGAAAGTGTGTGTGTGTGTGTGTTTATAGAAAACCTTTTTTCTATTTTGTGGTAATGCTGTATGCCATTTTTATTTCATGGTTGTAGAATGTATAGTTAGTTCAAGAAATGTTAAGTGCTTTCAAACTTGCTTATCATAATTCCATTATAGTCATGATTTGCTGCTTTAAATGTTGCTGGTGTTTTAGTTAACATTTTGCCAACCCAAAGTCTGTGTCTGTTCTTAGCTGGACTTTTGGGTACCCAAGTCCTTGTGTACTAAAGTTAAATGCAAGTTTGTACAGTTGTATTCGCTGAGGCATTTGTTTTCAGACATTTGCAGAGTTTTTAAAGATTACTTGAACCTGTGGCTGTTGCACACTCCTTAAGAACTGCTTTTTGGGTCAACCCCCCCCCCCCCCCATAGTAGGCCATATAAAATATTGAAACAATTGCACAAGACTGAAATCATGAAACCAGCACAACCAACACTACCACTGAATATTCCTCCACAATGTTTAAGCGCTTTCGTCAAGGTTGCATCAATGACTTAATCAGAAACGGTTCACAAAACTTTCACAGATTAAAAAGCTTTTCAAAAAGCATCACATGGTAAAAGGCAACCAATCAATAACTACTCAAATGAAGTTTTTAAAGTCTCAAGCCTCATTGCTGTAAAACAAGTGTCTTAAACACATATGCACGCATAAATAAATGTAAATCGAGACATATTTATCAAAATAAAAATGGATAAAAATGAAAAACAAACGTAGACTTCTAGAGACTTTAGTTTAAGAATGCTAGTAATAGATGCACTGCCCCTGGGTTGAATGATTATGTATGCATTTAATTTAACTTGCCAAAGAAGCTCCTTGTACTCTAACACAAGTTTCCAAGGACCCTTATGAAGGTCTTTCCTTACCAAGTCCGTACCCAAAAATGTAAAATGATGGTCAGGAAATGTAGAGACGTGCTTAGCCAGGACGTTGTTAACTTAGATATCAGGAAAAATAATGTTATGTTCATAAATCTGTTCGCGAAGTCTTCTCTGGGTCTTACCGATATAATAGCTGGTACATTTTTCACAAAACTGCAGTATAAACTATACCAGAAGTGTTGCAGTCAAAGTGGAAAAGAGGCTTAATACTAATGTTGTTTAACTCTATCACATACTTTCAAAAAAGTACACTGCCTTCAATTCCCACATTTAAATGTACCTGGTTTTCTATTGGGTCGTACAGAATTAGAAGTACTTACTGTTTGATGGACTTTCATTTTGTATAAACTCTGTGGACCTGTACCCACCCAAAATGTCAATGTGACCATCAAAACAACCAAAAATATTCCAATTTTTCTCCAGAATTGTTTTGAAATACTCTGCCCTGGCATCATAAACTGTTAAAAATGCACTGAGAAACTCTTTATTCACATCTCCTTTGTTTCTAAAACAAATGTCCTTCACCTTTTTATCTTCAAGTCTCAACAAAGGTTGAAACCACCCCTCACTCCTTTTTGCCTCAACTTTCTGTTGAACTTTGTGTATCATACAAACAGGATACCTCCTGGTAATGAACATGTCTACTAAACATGCCGGTTGACTTTGATATGTTTGGCAAGATGGGTGTCTGATGAACAATCTCACAAACTGACCTTTTAATAACAGCTCTCTTTTGGTGCACGGGATGGTTACTCGTGAAGTGCAAGATGCTGTTACAGTAGGTAGGTTTCCTATAAAGGTTACTGCTGTATCTACCCAAATTAACCTCCTTTGGTAACCTCCACATCCAAATAATGGATTTTCTCTTCATGGAAGGAGTGGGTGAACATTACCTTCTTTTGTTTTTTTTTTTTTTTTTTTTTTTTGTGCTATTTAACTGGGAAACAAACATTTCAAATTCACTGGATGAAGATTTCCAAATAATAAAACTATCATCCAGGTACCTTTTTAAATAAAAATTCCCAAGGGGGAGGTGTGAATTGTTCAAAAAGAAATTCCCAGTAAAACATTAATGTTTGCAAAAATGGGGGCACAAGCTGCTCCCATCGCAACACCTTTCCTTTGCAAAAAGTATTGACCATCAAGTTAAACAAAATTGTGTTTTTAAGACCAACTCCATTAGGGTAACAAGAACACTTGCCTCAGTGTCACTTAACTGAGTGGATTCAGAAAGAAACCACTGTAATCCAGCATTATGGGGGATTACATTGAATAAATTAATAACCTCAATTGTTGCGAATGCTAATTCTTTAACAAATTTAGCCTTTCTTAATTTCAAAAAAAAAAATCCCAAGAGTCGCAACATATGTGAAACCACCCATCCTAATACTTTCTTCAGTTTAACATCAATGTACTTGGCTATTGGGTGTGTTTTGGACTTAACGGCATTAACTATAGGTCTCATTGAAGGATCATTAAGATCCTTGTGGATTTTAGGCAGTCCAAAGATGGAAGGAACCACTGGGTACTGACAGTGTAAGAACATAATTTATCTGCCCCTCGTCTAATAGATCTTGCAAGGTCAAGTTTATCTTTGAGTAGGAAATGTTGATACAGTTAATGTTTCCTCGTAGTAATCACTAAAACCATGCCTCTTATCCAAATATGAAACGTTATCCATAACTACCACCCCACCTCCCTTATCGGGTTTCATCACCCTGATACTTTTATTATTGGCCAACATCTTTAATAGTCTAAATTCTGGTAAAGACAAGTTTGAATCAATACTGGGTTTGTGTTGATGCCACAAGGTTCTAATGTCAAACTCGCATTTTTTTTTTTTTTTCAAAAAGTGTCAGGGGTAGTGCGAGTGGGGGGGGGTTAAAAGTGCTGCTTCTCTTCATGATGTTTAAATCATGTTTCATCGATGTATCCTTAGAATACATTTTCAAATTGTTTCCTCAAACTTTAAAATCAAACATCTTTCAATGGTTGTAAGCATTCCAGGAACAAAGTTAAAGCCCTTGGAAACAAATTATCTTGTTCCATCCCTACAGTGTAGCCACAAAAACTGTAGACTTTAGTCGCCCCTAGAATTAGAAGTAATAAGGAGTAAAACATTGTCATTAAATTGAAATCATTAACTGTTGACATAATCCGGTCTATAAACACTACCATGCATGGTAGTATTAACATTTGGGTGACTAACCATCTCTAATACTGTTGCAGTCAGTGTTTAAAACATCAACATTAAGAAACTGTCATTTCCAACACTATCCATAGTTTCAATGTTCAAGTAATTCAAACACAACATTAAAGGTTCAAAGCAAATAGAAGTTCTGCCTACATTGTCTTTAACCGCTGCGGCATCCGTATCCAAAATGTTAACATTCAAGTCTAGCGAAGGAATCTCCACAAGTCATTTGCAAATTCATTACCACTTTGTAAACGCTATCAGTGGCACCAGGCGTGTAGCCAGAGCCTCGTTCCTCTGCCAGTGTGAAAATCACAACAAGTCTCCTCAAAATTAGGTGAAAGTACATTAAAATCAATAGTCACAGTTGTCCATGGAGGTAGAAAAAATAGAACTCACCTCTGCTTGTTGTGATGTACACGTTCCTCCCTGCCTTTCTATTGTACCATCATATGTAACACTAAGTAGGGTACAAGTCTAACAACAACAATGCCCCTTTCCCCTACCGTTGCAAGCTGTCAGACTAGAGTTATTTGAAAAAAATATAAAAATCCAGTGGTAGGCGTTGAAGTGGAGAATACAGACCAACTCACCTCCGCTTGCTGAATTGTGCCGGTTTCCTCCTGCTGTACTGTGTAAAAATTCCCAGTTCTCTTGTTCTGTTGTCCATAGCGTTGTGGCACCATTTTCTTTATCCTGATTACAGGTTCAACAGGAAGTTGAGGCAAAAAGGAGTGAGGGGTGGTTTCAATCTTTAAGAATTGAAGATGAAAGGGTGAGGAGTGGTTTTAACCTTTAAGAATTGAAGATGAAAGGGTGAAGGACATTTTGTTTTAGAAAGAAAGGAGGTGTGGATAAAGAGTTTGAAAGTGCATTTTTAATGGTTTGATGCCAGGGCAGAGTATTTTTAAAAGCAATTCTGGAGAAAAATTTGAATATTTTCAAAACTGCATCTGGAAAGTGCTTCTAATTCTGTACGACCTAGTAGAAAACCAGGTACATTTAAATGTGGGAATTGTAGGCATTGTACTTAAGTATGTGATAACATAAAGTTAAACAACATTAGTATTAAGCCTCTTTTTCACTGACTTCAACACTTCTGGTATAGTTTATACTGCAGTTTGTGAAAAGTGTTCCAGCTTTTATATCTGTAAGACCGAGAGACTGTTTCGCGAACGGATTTATGAACATACCTTAGATATGAGGAAAACTAACACCCTGGCTAAGCAGTTATCTAAGTTTCCTGACCATCATTTTATGTTTTTGGGTATTAACTTGGTAAGGAAAGACCTTCATGGGGGTCCTTGGAAACTTGTACAAGGAGCTTATTTGGCAAGTTAAATGAAATGCATACACTGCCCCTGGGTTGAATGATGATGTATCTGTTAGTAGCATTCTTAAACTAAAGTCACGAAGTATGTTTATTTGTTTAATTTTTTATCTATTTTTTTATTTTGATAAATATGTCCGTTTACAACATTTATTTGTATATGTGTTTTGACACTTGCTTTACAGCACTGAGGCCTGTGACTTTAATTAAACTTCATTTAATTGAGTAGTTATTGATTGGTTGTCTTTTAACATGTGATGCTTTTTAACCTTTGTAAAGTTTTGTGAAGTGTTTCTGATGAAGTCATTGATGCAACCTTGACGAAAGCGCTTAAACAACAATAAACATATTGTGGAGGAGTATTCAGTGGTAGTGTTGGTTGTTCTGGTTTCACGATCTCAGTGTTGTACAATTAAAGTTCGTGCTTTGGTTCCTGGTTATTTGAACATATAAAAATATTGCATGATAACTATAGCGATTGGATGCCAGAAAAGATTAGGAAGAGTGATGGGAGGACATGTGTAGGGCTCTGAAATATGCAATAAAGTGTAGAAGAGTTAGGATTTTTGCCTGGAAGTGTTTGCATATATAATTCAGGCAGACCTCGAAGATGTTTTCCTCTGTTAAGCTGGCAGATCGACACTGTAAAACTCTGCTGCCAATCATGAGTGGACAGGTGATCCGTTGTGGCGACCCCCTAACTGGGAAAAGTCGAAAGAAGTGGAAGAAGATGGCAAATGTGAAAGTTGTGATAGGGAAGAAAGAGGTAACTGGGAACTTCTGTTTCTTGAGTGTAATGAGTTGAGCAGATGAGTGCAACTAAGGAAATTATTTTTTTGTTTCTGAGCTGGGATACAGGATCTGAATTACCTGGACATAGTAAGGCCTCACTAAGTTTAATTCTGGTAGCTGCCAAAAAAGCAGTTGCTGGAAATGGAAATCAAAATCTAAACCAACTTTACTTGAAATGGTGAATATTGTAACAGGAAGTGGAATTTTTAGGAAAATGGTAAGAGTAAATTACATAGAAAAAAATGGAAATTCTGGGAAAAACACCTGCAGAAAATTTGGAGGATGAGTGAGGTTTAAAACTAACCCCTCACCTAAACACACTGTTCAAACTCACTCTCCACAGGCTATGTACCCATAGAGTGGCGCACAGCAACGATTATTCCGCTCCACTGCAACGGTGGTTCCGCTCCACAAAGGTGGAGCCACAACAGACCCCGGGAACTATCTCCCTATAAGCCTGACTAGCTTGGTTTGCAAAGCTATGGAGCGCATCATCATGGAACTCCTTAATGGAGACACTGGGAACCTCCAAACACTGGACCTTACCCAGTTTGGCTTTAAGGGCATATCATGCTTCCTAAACCTGGTGGACGACTTTGAGACAGTTACCAAGGCTATAGAAGAGGGAAAGGTGGGTACATACAGCCCACCTAAACTTCGCAAAGGCCTTCGGCATCATTCCCCATTCTGGTGTTATAGACAAACTCACTAGCCTGAACATGAACTCCTACGTCACAAGATGGGTTGCCAACTGGCTGACGGACAGAACCCACATGGTGAGAGTTGCGGGAGCTAGGTCTGACTCTAAACCAGTTACAAGTGTGGTTCCCCAGGGCTCAGTCCTAGGACCCCTCCTCTTCAGCATGTACTTTCTCAGAGGTACAGGCAAGCACAGGAGGACTGTGGCTGACCAAGTTCCCCGACTACTGCAAACTAAGGGCAATAATTCTCCTCCAAAAGGGTCTCACTGAGACTGATACCTGGTGTTTAAAAGTCATGGCCTCAAGCTAAATACAAAAAGTGCATAGTCATCCCCTTTGGAAAAAACAAAGTATCCACAAACTATCACATAGGTCGTAGTCCCCTAAATACAGAAAACATAATAAGGGATCTGGGGACCCAAGTAGATGGTAATCTCTCCTTTTGATGATCACATTGCCAAAATGGTTAGAAAAATCCTATGTGGCCCACCTAATTACAAGAGTTCACATCCAGATCAAAAGAGGTCATTGTGCCTCTCTACTCCTCACTCATCAGACCCATCATAGAGTACAATGCCCCATTGGGATGTACCTTATAAAACAGCTGGAAAGACCACAGACTTACCTCACCAAGGGGATCACTGGCCTCAAACAGATGCCCTATGCAGTTGGACTGAAGAAACTTCAGCTGTACACGGTTGCATACCGCCTACTCAAAGGTAATGTCTCCTGACATACCAGGCCATTTCCAACCCAGAACTGATGGACATGCTTCACCTAAAGAAAACCTTATCTCCCCGAGCCACACGCTTTTGGGATCTAAACCTCACCACCACGATAAATAGGACATGCTGGAGGGATAGATTCCTGTCCCAGAGACTTCCCATGCTTTGGAACAAGATTCCAATCTACATTAGGCAGAGCTCCTCGCTAACACTTTTCAAGAGAAACCTTGACGAGTGGATGGGAAACAAAGTTTACCCCGGGGATCACTTCAGTGGCTTTGCTGGACAGAGGCACAGGGAACTAAGATTAGATAAGGGGGTGGGGAAATCCAACATGTTCTGGTTAGGCTTATAAATGCCTTTGGGCAGATAGCCTAGTACGTACCTAAAAGAAGACAGGATTTTTTGTAATGTTGCTTAAATTATACATCCCATTTATTGTATGTCTTACAATGTTTGTAAATGTGAACTTGTTAATATAGTTTGATTACTTTTTTATAAATGTAAGTTTGTCTGTGTAACAATTGATAACTCAAAAGGGTTTAAAAAAAATGGCTGAATTATATCCTGGTTCGATGTTGCTGTAGCCTGAGATCTGACTGAACAGCCCTAAGTGTGGAGATGAGCACCTTTCTAATAGCTAAGGTCAGGTCTACACTAAAGTAGATGGCTCTGACCAGAACATGGCAGTAGCAGGTAATGAAATAGCTTTGTTTCAGCTCCTGTTTCTGACTGCAAAGTACACAAAGCATTTTGAATAACGTTGCTTCCTTTCAACGGAGATTACGACATAGCCGCCTATTTTGAGCATTTTCTGGCTTGTTAAATTTGATTTCTGCATTAGTAACTGTATTTAGAGCACAACCTAGAGCTGTTTACTGAATTTCCTGTTTGCACTTATTTTTAAAATCGTTTTTTTTCTCAAAACTTGCATTTTATCTGTCTTTGGCCTAGCACTCTTGTGTGGGGTCATTTACTGCACTGTTATAACTTGATACTTGTAAACCTCTGCTATCTCTGAAAAAACAAAAAAAACTTGCTTTTTTCCCACTTTTCTGAGATTTAAAAAAGTTCAGTTACAGGCTTGCTGTTCTTGAACTGTTTGTAAGTTTCTGTGAGGCCATTTTTTGCTTGGGCTAAAGGAAAGTCTCTCTGTTGATCAGTGGCAGTGAAAAACATTGAGCAGCCTGCCTGCCACTGTGGGAGTGGTTACTGACTTGAAACTATAGTTTTATTGGCCATTTTGGGTAAATTCCAAAACTCCTTCATCTTCCTCTCTTAAAACCCTCTTTTGCGCGTTTTTGTGCATAGCGCAACAACGGGCAGCGCCGCCTAATTGGGTTTAAACTATTCCTGGCTCCACAAAGTCTGCTCTTCACTTTTTCCCTTAGAACTGCTGTATCTCTCAATTTAAACACCATATTCTCATTGTAAGGCCCTTCACTGGTCCAATTAAGTAATCCTACAAGTTAGCACTATTAAACCATAAGCACTACTTACTCTTTTATACTCTCTACGATTACCCTGTCCTCTATTGGTCCGTCTTAAATTCAGTTTCCCTGTTACACTAGGATGTCCAAAGGTCAGTCAATGGTTTCCTCTCCAGTCCAGCTGGTGAATCCTGGGAATTTTGAGGCAATGTTACCACTGTCTCATGTATACGGACAACCCTCTCCTCCAAACAGGTTCAAATATATGTGAGAGATGCAACTATTTAGCCAAACTGGAGGCTGAGCTCTCTCATCTCAAAACTGGTGTAACCAGTCAGGAGGAGAAGGTAACCTCACACAACACAATTCCAGTATCACACAGTCCCACCGCATCAGCGAACCAAACACATAAATACACAAAAACATACACGGAGGTTCTAAATAAAAACCTACCTAAGCAACAGAGACCTCCAAAGCAGACATCCAAGCAAACGCTACCTCAAAACAAAACACACACAACACATAACCCACAAAGTCAGTGTGCCAAGCAGCCACAGCCCTTAAGGCTGAATAACACCTGATACTCTTGTTATAGGTTACTCTATTGTCAGACACACTGACGTCCCGCTCACCAGGCTGAATAAAGAGAAGGTCACAGTGAGCTGCCTGGTACTAGGATTCGACACATAACGCAAGCACTCGGGTCACTCCAAAGCAAATACAAATATGACTCAGTCATTGTACATGCTGGTGTGAATGACCTGAGACTTACCTCCCTGGACTACATGAAAAGCTACATGAAAAGAGACCTAGAGGAGCTCTCTGATCATGTAGCCCAGGCTGGTATGACCCTGACCATGAGCAGCATCTTACCCTCACCTAGAATGATGCCACAGTACAAAGACAAAATGATCGATTTTTAACAATTGGCTAAAATTTTGGTGTCATTCAAAGGGGATCCAGTGTCTGTCAGCCTGGGATGACATGCTCAACAAGCCACGTTGCTTCGCTAGGGACGGCTTGCACCGGTCACCACTGGGCTTTCGGATATTGGCAAAGGCTCTTGCCACCCCCATAGTGCCTTTTTTAGGCAAGGCTCAAAAGTCAAACCCACCCCCATAGACAGCACAAGGAACAAGAAACTAAGGGAAATGCTGCTAAACGCCAGAAGTCTTAACCTCAAGATGCACGCTCAAGCTCTCCTCAGTATGGAGAACATCGATATCTGTGCAGTGACAGAAACCTGGTTCAAGGCTCCAGAGAGCACCCCAGCACTACCAGGCTATACCTTGTATCATGCTTTTCGGCCCCAAAACCCAGACCGAACCACAAAAGGAGGGGGAGTTTCCATATTTATCAAGGATATCCACACCTCCAGGTTAGTGGCATTGCACGAAGTATCGGAGACCATCCATGTGCAACTAACAGTGGGCAAGACTGCTTTTCAGTTTATAGCATCCTACAGACCACCCTCTCAAAGTCGGGAATCCCATTCGGCTTTCCTGAAAACATTGGAGAACATGAAGATCTCGCCGAACACCATTATATTGGGTGACTTCAACTACCCAAACATTGACTGGGAGCACTACTCAAGCCCCAGCAGCTTAGCCCAAAGATTCCTGGAAATTATAAACTCAAATGCTATGGAACAACTAGTCACCACTCCCACAAGAGGGGACAACATACTAGACCTGATCATTACCAACATGGGGACTCTATGCTCCACACCAGAAGTATATCCCCCATTGGTAAGATCAGACCATAAATTAATTTCACTGGATGTCCACATCCCGACCCCACCCCCAGCCCAGAAAACCACAGTGAAAAACTTCTCAAAAGCGAACTTCTCACTTCTCAAAACCGAAGTGGAATCCTTCAAGGCCCCAGGGCCAGTGGAAACTACAGCCCAAACTGCAGAATCCTATATAAATGCGTTCTACGGACATCTCCAGGAATGCATGGATCATGCTATCCCAAACAAAACCAAGACCCAATCATCCAAATGCAGGCGTCCAGTCTGGTGGACCCCTGCCATAAATAAACTGTACAACAGGAGGAGGAAGCTACTACATGATGGAGCAAAATCCCTAATAGGGAAGGCATCTCTGATCAGTACTAGCAAAAGATTACGATCCCTCATAAAATCCCCCAAGGCCAGCTTCGAGAGAAAAATTGCACAGGACACCAAAGACAATCATAAGGCTTTTTTCAGTTATGTTAGAAACCTGGGATGCAACTCCCAGACTTGTTCTGAGTTGATTCTAAACGACAAAAAGTACACTGAACCCACAGACATCGCCAATATCCTGGCAGACAGGTTCAGTGCAAACTTCTCCACCCCCCCCCCCCCAAAAGAACAAGTATCTATCCCGGCAGTGGGCTGCCTCCCAAACATCTCAGATGCTCAGGTGAAGGCTGCCCTCTCCAAAGCAAAAAACACTGCTTCCATGGGACCAGATGGCATCCCAGGTTGCGTCCTACATGAACTACAAGAGGAACTAATCCCTCAAATAAAACAGCTGTACAATCTCAGCCTCGCTACAGGATATGTGCCCACAGAATGGCGTACAGCAACAGTGGTCCCACTCCACAAAGGTGGAGCCTCTACGGACCCTGGAAACTATCGCCCCATAAGCTTGACTTGCTTAGTCTGCAAGGCTATGGAGAGGATCATCATGGAGCTTGTAAACAAAGACATTGGGGACCTACAGACACTAGATCCTACCCAGTTCGGCTTTGTCAAGGGCAGATCCTGCCTTTTGAACCTGGTTGACTTATTTGAAACGGTCACCAAAGCCATAGATGAAGGGAAAGTAGTCCACACAGCCTATTTGGACCTTGCAAAGGCATTTGACACAATACCCCACTCTGGCATCATAGACAAGCTATCCAGCTTAAATATAAACCCCCATGTCACAAGATGGGTCTCAACTGGCTCAAAGACAGAACCCACAGAGTGAGAGTTGCTGGAGCCATGTCAGACTCGAAACTGGTCACAAGTGGCATCCCACAGGGTTCTGTCCTGGGACCACTCTTGTTCGGTATATACTTTTCCGAGGTACAGGCAAATGTGGGAGGACTATGGCTCACCAAGTTCGCAGATGACTGCAAACTGGGTGCCATAATCAACTCTCCAGCTGAGACAAACATCCTTCAAAAAGGTCTCACAGAGATAGATAACTGGTGCCAGTGCCATGGTTTAAAGCTAAATGCCAAAAAATGTATAGTCATACCCTTTGGCAAAAACAATGTGCCCACAAATTACCACATAGGCAGAAACCTATTAAGTACAGAGAAAGTTATTAGGGACCTGGGGACCCAAGTTGATAGCAATCTCTCCTTTGAAAACCACATTGCCAAAGTGGTTAGAAAGACCTTCTACATAGCCCACCTCATCACGAAGGGTTTCACATCTAGATCAAGAGAGGTAATCGTGCCCTTTTATTCATCCCTCATCAATGCCCCTTTTGGGATGTACCTTACCCGACACCTGCAGCAATTAGAAAGACCCCAAAAGTATCTCACCAAGAGGATCAAGGGTCTCAAACAGATGCCATATGCTGCTCGGTTAAAAAAAACTCCAGCTCTACTCAGTTGCATACCGCCTACTTCGAGGCGATCTATGCCTGACATACAAAGCTGTCAAATCCAGAATTAATGGACATGCTCCACCTCAGTAAATCTAAATCCCTTAGAGCCACACACTCGAGGGACTTGAACCTCAGCACAGAAATAAATAGAACTTGCTGGAGGGACAGGCTCATAACCCAGAGGCTCCCTTCGCTCTGGAATAGAATTCCAGTTCATGTGAGGCAGAGCACCTCACTGAATCTCTTCAAGAAGAATCTCGATAAGTGGATGGGGGATCGTAGGTTTGTCCCAGGGATTACTCCCATGTCACTATTGGACAGAGGCACACCTTAAAAAGGGCACAGTATACTCAAATCAAGGGGTGGCGCAAGCCATACAGAATCGGGCTAGGCTTATAATTGCCCCAGGGCAGATAGCCTAGTATGAACAAACATCATCCACTCCCCTACTGCTTTACTGGCTTTCAAAGCTGGAACATGTGTATATCTTGCTTTTGATTAATTTTGTAGTACAAGGAGTTATGATTGGGTCAGTGGATTGTCGTCCTGTATTGTGTTCAACTTGGATGCCCAGATTCACCTCTCTAGCTTCGCTTTTGAGGTGGATTTCTTGGCATCCATGTCTCCATCATAAAAAATGGATACAATTAAATGACTTGCTCATAATCCTCTGTATTGTTTTCTTTGCACCATACTAGTTTTATGCAAGTGTTTAAGATATTAATCTCCAAGTTTCTTTGAGTGTTAGAGTCATGTACTAATTGTAAAAAGACACTTTTTTGGATTTCACAGGAGTAGCAAAATTTGACTTCTAAGTTGTCAGAATGATGCAGAGATGCTGATTAGAGGATGTGGGTGACATTTGTGTATGAAAATGTAACCTGGTCCTGAAGGTCATGCTTTGCTTCCAGCCAACTACATTGACAGTCTCAAGTAGTCTGAATGTCAGTTTAGCGTTGTAGGGATTCCCACCCCCAATATCGGCAAATAAATGTTACTTTCTACTTTTATGGGGGGGGGGTGTGAGTAATGAAGTTCTCTAGCAGCAGAGTTGACCTGTTGTGCAAGTAAAAAAAAAAAAAACATGCCATCCCTCCAGTTTAGTGTGGTTGAAACGCAGCACAAACCATTCATAGGTGTTACAAAGCAAGCAAATTGAGAACATTTTGCACCTTTATGTTTGTGCACCAGCAGGTCACATGTCTGGCAAGGCATGAATTTGTGGATATTGCCAATCGTCCAGGTTCTTGAAATGTGTGACCATGTTGTTCAGT
This sequence comes from Protopterus annectens, assembly GCF_019279795.1. Lineage (NCBI taxonomy): Eukaryota > Metazoa > Chordata > Ceratodontiformes > Protopteridae > Protopterus > Protopterus annectens. The sequence continues at coordinate 147,633,252 of NC_056732.1, forward strand.
TGAATATGCAAGATACTGTGTTTGAAGAGATGGAGTAACCATTGGGTAATGTGTCCATCAACACGTATTTATGTGTTTGCGGAGGCTTGAATCCTTAGTTTGGAGTGTATTGAGTGGGGTGGTTGGCACAAAATGAAAGACTGGAGTATAGAGATTGGAAACAAGAGAGAAACTCTCCTGTGACTTCCAAAAATTAAGCAAAAGTATTTGTAAAACTATCACACACCACGACAGGCTACTAAAATTTTACTCTTCAGAATAAAATAACTTTAAGACAGCTGATCAAAGACCTTGAAGGAAACACACCTCCAATTTGCCAAACAAAGACAATTTCCTTGAAGAAACTGCATACCAGGCTAAGGCAGCCTTGTCAACACTAGTCAATTTTGATGTTATTTCAGTTCTTGTTTTCTTCCCCAGTGAATGCTACTTTGGGTTTGTATAAATAACATCAGTCCTTTTTAAGTGAAACTTAACAAAAAATCTAGTAGTTCTATTTCCATTGTTGAGGTGGTTCTTAATTAATTTCTCTTGGTTCAAACTGTCAAGCAAAGTAAAGGACATAAAGACACAGTGGAACTTGACTTGTGCTGATACGAACAAACTCTATGTGGTTACTGGTTCACCATTTGGTATTCACAGGTGGTCTCCCATCCAAGTACTAACCTTGTCTTTATTTGGCAACTTGGAGGTGTGCTTCCTTGAAGATCTCTGGCTGTAAACTTATTGCTTTGAAAAAAGGTGTTGTCTTGGATCTAGCCACATGATTGGCGTTTCATTCATTTATCATAGCCCTGTGGAACCTGATTCTTTATGATCTGAGGAAGGCTTTTAGGCAAAAGCGCTTATCGTATACAAATCAACAAGGGCTTTGTTTTATTGCTTTACTTCTCATTTTAAGTCTTAACAATAAAGTTTTATTTTATTCTGAAGAGCATACTTAGTAGTAGCCTGTGGTGGTGTGTTTCCATTTTTATACAGAGTATAGAGATTGAGCTTCAAGCCAGTGTTTGTAACCAAATAGGTCAGTATTGTTTTAAGTTAGAAATATCTGGAGCCTTTCTAGTTTTACAGTATTTCCACCTAGATGCTTACTGAATGGGGTCATTTGTACTCTGTTTACTTAAGACTGAGTTCAGAAGAGAAGAAATGTAATTTTTAACTGTGAGCTGCCTTTATAAATTAGTTGTGCTAGCACGAAGGATCTACAGACTATTGTTGCTAGATGGTGTTTGAAGAGGAGGGAGTTGATAAAGTTCTCTGCCTAGTCTGTTTGGATTTTGTGTACTAGTTGCACTGTAAGTTGTAGGTTAGGAGTGTTTACCAGAAGTGACAGTACTGTAGTTTTTTGTTTAGTTTGCCCTTTTTCTGCATACCATTGGTTTTGTGAGGATTAGCTTTTGCTGTAATGATTTCCAATTCGGAGGGGTGTGAATAATAACACACACAGTTTACGGTGTTTAGTAAATTGAGTTAATATGCCTAGGTTTAAGGTTTGTAGGTCTGAAACCCTGGGTTTACAGTATGGAGGCAGACCTCTCCATTATAGTCAGTTTCTGTATTAAAAATACTATGCTGAAATCTGCGAGTACATCTTTAGCGTCACAGAATGGTGAGGTTTTTCCCAAGTTAACAGAACATGTAGTAGCAAAGTTACTGGAGAAGGTGGAGGAAAACAAATGACTGCATTCTCAAGGCCACTTGCAGCAACGGGTGAACTCTTATGCAGTGAAATGACAGAACTACAGCCTGTTACCTCACAAGAAGCAAGGCCACAGATAAGAAGTAAGCATGTAGGTTCTGTTTTGAATCTGTTCAACTTTAATTTAACAGCGGCCAGCGAGAGCGTACTTAATAAGGGTCTGCAATTTATACCGAATAAGACACTATTGTAAATGCATTGACTGATCTTAAGAACTTTTGTTAGAAATGTAAGTTGAAAATTTAATTTTTAAAGATACAGCTAATGAACAGATGTTCCCACATAAGAAGTAGAGTACTTTTTATTCCCAATAATTGTCCAGTATTAATGCATTCATGCTTGCCTGTGAGGATGATTTGAGGAAGTTATACAGTAAAGTAGCAGGAAGGAAGCAAAACATTTTAATTTAACTTATGACCACCATAAAGCACTTACAGAATTATGTGAAAATAATATAATAATAATGATGATAATAAAACAGGCTAAGGGGGTTGCAATAGTTCTTTTCAGTAAGTCAAAATATATTGAGTTAATGAATATTTTTACTGGATGAAACATTTAATTTTCTTTAAATTAAAAAGCTTACTACAGATGTGAATATGTTCATGTATGATTTACAATTACAAGGTGACATTTTGCTTGATCTTAACTATTTTACAGTGGCATGTTCAGTTATTCCAGTAATATATGGGATTCCAAAATTAAACAAATCCATCACAAAACTACCAGCGAGACCTATTGTCTCAGGGAGAGGGTGGGTGACGGAGCCCTTATTTATTTAATATACGAAATGTTTTAAGTAAATATTTAACTCTTTTTATCCTAGTTATAGAAAGGATGCAGGAAACTTTCTAAGTTATTTGCATGGTATAAATGTAATTAAAATTGACTACATTTTGGTAACACTAGGTATAAATTAATAACTAAGGTATTAATGCTGTTCGAGAATTTCTATATAGCCGTACGTTGTTTTAACTAAAAATGCTTTTTTATGTAATGGTCGGCCATTTCTGCAGATAGCTGGTGTAGTCATGGGGGCTGCCATGGCTAATACTTCTGCAAACATTGTGTTAAATCAATGGGAATGTGAATATTAAGTGTTTCTAACCCCTTTAAACAAAATGTTTTATCAGTGTTTTGTGGAAGACTGCTTTATGGTTTGGAAAGGGAGTGAACAGTGTTAGTGATTTTGTTGAATCTCTGAACAGTACTATGGCATTTTTAAAATTCACAATGAATTTTTCTTTTGAAAAGATTTCATATCTTTATGTTCGGTTATATAAGAAGTTTCAATTTGTTAAAAACGTATGTATATAGAAAGGAAGTTCAAGTGAACAAATCTACACATGCTAGAAGTATGCATGAAAAACATCTTTAGTATTGTTTAAAAGTCAAGTTTTTTAAGTGTCAGTAGACTCTGTACTGATGAGATAAAATGTAAAGAACAAATGAAGGTCTTCGCCAAAGAGTTTGAAAGGAGGGGTTCTAAGAAGGGTTTCATATTAAATGCTATGAATGATGTCTTTGGTAGTAGACTAAGGATAGCTCCCCCCATATTTTAGTGATATTGAGCAACATCAAACTCTGGTCAGTGATGTTCCTATTTTACTTGGATATGTTACTACTTTATAATAATATGACTGGACAAGTAGAGAATATAATACAAAAACTGTCAAATTTGACATTTATGCCTGAGCTGTCCATCCTGTTGGGTTATCAAACAGAGGTTTGCATACAGAAATAATATGAATTTAAAAAGAGAGCTCTGTTATAAAGATTTTAATGCTAATCTAATTATTCCATTGGTAAATAAATTTGGTACAGCTCCCTGCCATAATTGCAGCTGTTGCATGAATATTTGTATTAGTGCAATTTCAGCACCCCTGCACTAAAGTTTGATATTAAATGTCAAGCTACATGCGATAATATTGTAATAGTCTAATTAGCGACCTGCATTGAATGTGACTGTTTCTATGTGCGCAAGTGCTCAAGGCGGTTGAAAGACCGCATTATTGAGCACAAGTCTGAAATTAGAAGATGTGTATTAATGATTTTAGATTTAAGGCTTTAGAAGTAGTCCTTGGAAATGTGTTGGGGAGGTGATATTAATAATAAATTGGAAATGGCAGAGTATAGGTGGCTTACCAGGTTAGAAGCTGATAAGTACCCTGGGCTTAATAATAAAATAACAATAAAACCTATTTTGGTTGCTAAACAAAAGCAATATAAATAAATTACTTGAGACTAAACATGTTTTAAGTAAGTAGTTTGAAGTTTTAAATATTGTATGATTTTAATTTGTGATCTGGAGTTTTGTCATTTAATTATTCAATCAATACTGTTGGCTGGCTGTGTCGTGCTGTTTTACTAATATATAAAATGAAAGTTTTTAATTCAGTTCTGAATACTGAGGAAGGTTGTTTCCCGAAAGCTTTATCTTCTGGTGAATCAACTAAGCGTTTCTACTTGGTAGTTTCCGTGTTTTTACAGTATGGAGGCCAGAAAATATATGTGCCAAAAAGGAGTGGGTGTCTGCACTGAGCCTTGGGATACTCTGTCTACTTCATTTTTCTGGAGTAGCATTTGCTACCTTCGTTGTGTGAGCTGTGGCTTTTTCAGCCGTCTGCAATCCATTTAATCCTGTAAAGGTCTGCCTTAAGGTCTTTTAGCTTGCTTACGGTGCTACTGTAGTTTATAAAGGTTTTGACCAGATCCAGAGATGGTGTATGGACTGCACTGGCCCATAGCCATATCCTTGACAAAAAAAAAAAAAAAAACAAGCTGGTGTGGATTCGGTTGTATAATGTTTTGAATGTCACGGTTTGTTACATTCCATGGCCTTGCAAATTAGTCTTGGTAGGCTGATTGGTCTTTAGTTTGTATGCTCTGTGGTAGGGCCTTCTCTGCAAAAAGGCATTGCAACAACCGTTTCCCATACTTGAGATGTGAGGAACAGGAGGGGGTTGGTGAGGGCATGTTTGGGACCATTTATTTGGTGTTCAGATGACTTGTTTAGGTCTATAGAAGATGTTTCCGTTTTTGATATGGTTAGGAAGACCTCCGTGATCATCTTTGGGGAGATGGGAGTGTGTGTAGAACTCGTGAGTGTGGATTTGTGGAATTTCGATGACTGTTTTTGTGTTTTTCTGAGTACAACTTAACCTGTATCTTTAGGGTCGGCATTGGTAATGTCATTTTTGATTAGTTCAGAAGAATGCAGAATAATTATCTTGTAGTTTATGTAACTTAAAGGTGGAGACCCTGCCCTTGGCTTCCAGTGCAAGTTTGAATTCATATTTAGCTTAACTTTATTGATGGTTGCATGTACTTCCTTGGTAACTACTACTTGATATGGGTAGCTTTTTTTTTTTTGCTGTAGGATGTTAAAATTGTTAAAGATTTTATTTATAGTGGTGATCCACACCCAAGGTTTGTTTTGTTTTCTTTTACACCATTGAGTTTTGTTGTAATGAAGATTGCTAGACCTGTACGTGTGGGCAGTTGGGAGTAGAACTCTCTATAATTAAGTTTGTGACTGTAGGAGGTACTGCCAGCTGTGCCAGAAGTAGGGCAGTGGATTGTAACATATGCCAGCACAGCTAGCTGGGATATTATAAAGAATTGTATGGTATTTTAATATTATCAAAACTGATTTGTACAGCTGCTTGTGTTGAAAAATGTGTCAATAGTTTGCCATGCTGGAAAGAAAAGAAATGCACATGTGTTAACTGTAACTGAATTAAGTGTATATGTTTTAACAGAGGATATTGGAAGGGATTTATCACAATCCATCTGCAGCAAACTTTGAAAAATAGTTGAAATTGAATTGGACCATAAAGATTGCATCTTACAGTTCTGGTTGCAGCCAGCGACGAAATGTTTGGGAAAACCTAGCAGGGAGATGATTGCTACTCTGGAAGGCTAGAGGTTTGAAATTGTTTTATGACTTCAGGAGCTGCATCAGATCTTAGCAAGGCTCTGTGTGTCTGACATGGGTGTTAAAATCCTGGCAGCTTCTAGTGTTTGTGATCTTGTGGGAAACGGTGTCAGATGATCAGATGGGACATCGTCCTGTAAGCTGTCCCAGAAATAATATTTAGATATTATGTTGAGAAGTGTCTCAGCCAGACTGGGCTGTCTGTTTCTTGGAACCTGACATAGAAGGACCCCTCACCTACTTCATTCTGCTTTGCGCTAGTAGTAGTAACTTTGTAAGTACTGTTTTTCTGTAACACACTGAATCTATTTATCTGTGTTTTAATCTTCCCTGTGGTTGAAACTCTGGTGTTTACTGTAAATGGATATTTTATTATTTACATGTTCTTTATTGAATTAACTTTTCATTGTGGCTGGTCCTTTTAGAAAATATTTAAGCTTGGAGAATATTTGCATGTATCTATTTGATGATAACTGTGGCCACTCCTGAAAGCCTGGCTGTTTTGTTCAACATTACCATTTGTATTAATAATTTCGCTCCATATAATTGAATACTCTTAAGAGCCTTATAGTAACAGACTTGACTGGCAGTGAATCTACCTTTTATAGCCTGGTTAAAGTTGGTACAGCGGGTAGTTTGTGCCAGCCTTTCTTAGGTGTGCGTCTGTCAGCTACTTAGAGCAGGGACATAAAGCACTTGTTTCACAAAGAGGGTGCTGGAAGACTTGGCTTGGACACTCTGCTGAAGACTTGAATCAACAGCTGTGCCAATGGGGAACCTTATTGTGGACCTGGGGAGAGACAGAGAAGCCCAGACTCTGAGCCAAGTGTTCCTGGGGTGATCTTAAGGGTAGCTGTGCTTGATGCAGATGGGTCTGCAACTGGAAATACTGAATTTATCTATTTGTATTCCAAGTGAACATCCCTCTCCAGTGTCAGAGGTGAGGATTCCGGCTCTATTACTGCCCCAGAGTAGGGAAGTCACACATGGCTGGAGAAATTGTAATTTAAGTTTTGAGTTCATCACAGAATTTAAGTAAGTTTTATGTCTGAAGTCTTTTAAGTTCAGAAATGTTTACAGCAGTGGAGTTAACTTTTTGAAGTAGGTTACAATTTTGTGGTATGAATGGACTAGATAAAATAGTGTGGTACACTTTGTAGATGTGTTGTCAAGGGCCAAATCCTGAATGTTTTGAGCTGCTAGTTGATTGTTTTAGGGGATTGTCATTTATTAGGTCATAGGACTCTGTTTGTATCCAGCTTTTTGAGGTGCAAGTTAATACAAGCTAATAGGACAGAATTTCATCAGATTAAGTTCTGTTCTTACTAATAAAACAAAATCAAGGCAAAGGCACCTGCAAATGAATCCACGACAACAATAGCGTAAACTTTTTAATTTTCCACTTTCGTCCGTAGACTTCCTCAGAATAACACTTACAAACACAAACAGAGTTTAAATAGGCAAGACATCACTATGGAAATTAATTAAAAACAGTTAATGATGTCACAAGAATGAATAACTGCAACATTTAAAGGAAAATAATAAACCTTTTCAAGTAATGTGTAAACAAACTAAATCTTCACATTTATTGACCTTTAATTTCCTATATTTAAGGAAGCATTTGACATTGGTGGTCTCGTTGAGACCTGGGGGACGGTCAGACCTCAATTTAATCTGCCAATATGTCTCCCTTTGTAGTAGGAAATTTTTAAAGTCCCCCTCCCTTTTGTCTTTCTTACAGACTTCCAAAATTGAAAATAAAAATTTGTTGAAAGCCTGACAAACTAAACTATGTTTAAAAAGGGCATTTTTTTCATCTTTGGTTTTGATACTATACAAGTGTTCCCTTATTCTGGTTTTCAATTGCCTGGTCGTCATGCCCACATAAAAGGCGGTGCATGATGAACACAAAGCAATGTAAACCACACCAGACGAGCGACAGTTAACATATCCAGGAACAGAAAAAGTTCTATCAAAGGTACCTACTGATATATATGGCCCAGTCAGGATAAACCTACACATACTACAATCATGGCAACAATTCATTCCCTTTTTACTACTAAGTGGAACACTATGGGAAATGTTGTTGCCTCTTTCAAAAATCTTTTTTAAGTTGTAATCATTTCGATATACAAAAGAAGGTCCAAGACCTAACGAATCAAACATTTCAGCGTTACCCTTAATAATACGCCAGTTTTTAGATATAATATCCCGTATGTACTGATTATCAGAGTTCATCCCAAGGGAACACACAATTCTAGAACCAAAGGTATTGTCATTATTAATTTTCTTGTGCGTTAAATTGTTCAAACATGAACTTAAAATCGGAGGATAAAAACTCATTCGCTTGTTGTAAATGTCAGTTGCCATATACAATAAATCTTCTTTAGGATAACCCCGATTTAAAGAACAAAAAAATAATAAAACAAAACTCTTGAAAAACATCACTGTCTTTGGAAGTCATACGACTCGCCCTTATGAACTGCCCTTTTGGTTTCCTTTAAATGTTGCAGTTATTCATTCTTGTGACATCATTAATTGTTTTTAATTAATTTCCATAGTGATGTCTTGCCTATTTAAACTCTGTTTGTGTTTGTAAGTGTTATTCTGAGGAAGTCTACGGACGAAAGTGGAAAATTAAAAAGTTTACGCTATTGTTGTCGTGGATTCATTTGCAGGTGCCTTTGCCTTGATTTTGTTTTATTGGTCTTCGTTCTGCTTTTTACTACTCTGTTCTTACTAAATTGGAAAAAAAACACTAATGTTTGTGTTTCAGAGCTTTGCCTTTACATTGCTTTGTTTTAGTTGAGTTTTTTTTTACTTTGGTCTGTTTTTGGAACGCTGCTGTAATCTAATAGAAGGATAATTTTAATATCTCAAAGTAATATGTATTTTTCATTGAGTAGTTCATGGAATACTTTTCAGGAATCTCTTGTGACATTTTTGGGGAATGGATAAGGTCTGTTGCAGACTGTAAATGCGATGATTTGTCTGTCACGAGTTGTGGAGTTCCAGGTTCAGCTTGTGTGTCTTGGAGAATGTGTGCCTAGAGGTGATCCATCCATATTCAACCTCCTTTTTTCCCATTTTGCACTTGGGGTAGGGTGTCATGTCAATGGTGACTGTCATCTTGAGCCAAGGTTTACACCGCTGGGTGGCTTCATCTGTACCACTCAATCGTGCGCACACACTCACCTATGGTCAATTTAGAGTGCCCAGTCCACCACCTGCATATCTTTGGAATGTGGGAGGAAACTGGAGCACCCGGAGAAAACCCATGCTATTGCAGGGAGGACGTGCAGATTCCGCATAGCAGGCATCCCAGCCAAGAATCAAACCAGGGAACCTCTTGCAGCAGTTGGTGTTATTGCCTCACATCACCACCGCGGCTGCCCAAAGAGGTGATATTACTGACCAGTGCGGAAACATCTCTGCATTATCTTTGGGTCTAAATACATACTAAGTGCTAAACTCTGGTAAGCAGGGAATGAAGCACAGTGAAACCAAGTTTCACTTGTAACATGGTTTGTTTGTTTTCAGGTTGCAGCAGAGCCTCAGGGTAAGACAGTTAAGACTTGTGGCATTGAACAGCATTCTTGCTATGGTCAGAATTATACTTTACTGTAACTTTGTGTTATGTTGAGATGCTATTTAGCTGGATTTGATTTTTTTTGTTAACTGTGTGGATAGCAAGGGCTTTGGCCTTTTAGGTAGAAACCATGGCATGAGGTGCGGGCCATGTTTTTTGCTGGAGCACACTAGACCCCCTAGAGTTACACTTAACTGTTTTAAGTATTGTTGAATCTAGTTGTGTTTCTGTTTGTCACTTTGGGCAGAGGTGGGGTTCACTCTCGACCTAGAGTCTTGCCTACATTTAACGTATATATGGTGTGATTAAGAGCAACTCTTCATCTCCTTCAGGGTTGAGCACCAAGTCATTTCCACCTGCATGGACTTGCCACTAGGTTGTATTCCTATTTTCCTGATTTTAAAGGGACTGATGAGCCTTCAGTACATTACAGATCCTGCCACTAAGAAGCATGTCACCCTATCCTTGCTTTGTGAGCATGGAGTGTTCCTGACTGCGTTGCTAATAGCTCCATTTCTGTTCTGTATTCCCCTGCATTAGTGATAGTGTAAGGATTACAGTTTACAGGCTGGTGACTTGAAACGAGAAGTTGATGATGCTACTTTTATCGGAGACTTGGAGCTTTTTCAACCTCTGAGGCTCATGTACATGAACAACCCTCTACTACTACCACCTAGGAACACAATTTGTGAGAGATAATGTGATCCTAGAGTCAATGCGGTCTCCCTCGCAAGTCAGTATATCTGGTAGTGAGATGGTTTTTAACATAAATACCACACCTCAACCACGATATACGCCTGTATATGTGGAGGTAGCCAAATAAGAGAGACCTCTGAGGCAAAAGTGCACGCGAACTCCACTGCCCACCATGTCCACCACACTGCACCCAGTCCACACACCTGCGTCTCATAGCCACCAAGGCCTAAACATAAACCCATCATATTAGTCCTAGGAGACTTCATTGTGAGAGGCATACATGTGCCCCTCACCAGGCTGGATAAGGAGAAAGCCACAGTTTAGTTGTTTGTCAGGTGCCAGAATCCGCTGCATCACCCGTGCACTCAAGGCACTCAAGTGTTTCTACAGCAGGTACTGTTATGACTGTCATAGTCCGTGTTGGTGTGAATGACGAGATGTACCTCCCTAGACTACATGGAGAAACATGATAGAGCTTGCTGAATGTGTCCCAGGCAGGTATGTTCCTAGCCTTAAGCGGCATTCTACTGTCACCCAGAATGATGTCTCAATGCAAACCAAAAATGATCAACTTAAACCATTGGCTTAGTTTCTGGTGTCACTCTAAGGGGATCCAGTACCCGATAGCCTGGGAAGACCTGAATCTATCTCCCTTGTGCTCCAGGCTCCTGGTAAAGGCTCTAGCCTCGCTCATAGTGCCTTTTTTTAGGCAGAGCCACAAGGTCAAAACTACCAACATGAAAATTTTATCAAAAAGCAAATTAAGTCATGCTGTTAAATGCTAGGAGTCTAAACCTGAAACTGCAGTCATTGCAAGCATTCTTAACCCTAGAAGATGCTGGCATTTGTACTGTCACAGAAATTTGGTTCAGAGCTGCAGAGAGCACCCCAGCCATACCAGGTTACTCATCCTGTCATACATTTAAGACCACAAATGGAGGGTAGCAAAGCAAAAGGAGGTGGAGTTGCAATATATATTTAAAAGACGTACACACCTTCAGGCTGGTTAAACAGTATGATGCAATGTAAACGAGTTAGCTGCAGTAAACCACCAAGGAAACTGTTAGTAAATTCATAGAATAACAAGTCCACGGTAGTAGAAACGCTTGATTTTATTATAGAAGATAAAAGCTTTCAGGAAACACCCTTCCTCAGTTACTACAATTCATTTAAAAGTACAATACATTTTATACCCTTCATTGCATAGTAGCACATGACACAACCAGCCAATAAAATATCAGATATAATTAGCAGTCCTTAATCAAGTAAAACATTGCATTACTTATAATAAAAGAAATGTGCAAACATTTTAACTCATTCCCTCCAGTAGAGCTCTTTTGAGTGTGTACCTTTAACTCCTAGTGGGCGTGGCTTCAGCATTTAAAAATTGAAGTTATCACCATACATTTAACAAATACCCATTGACAGAGGTCATATATCAGTACAATTGTGTTTGCTATCATGTATGCTTCAAGATAAAATTTTCCGATACCTTGTATGTAACATGGTTTTGGAATTATCAATGCAAATATGAACAGGCAATATTTGACGCCTAGAGGAGCAGTAGGGTGTAACTGCAGAAATGCCTGAAGATGTCACTCAGCTCAGTTAAAAAAGCCAAACTCACATGTCACTTATATTGCATTTGCTTCTCCACTAAATATGGTTTTATAGTTATCGTATTATTTAAACCGGGAAACTTGTCAGCATTTAATCTAGTAATCCACCCATACTCAGCAATGTCTAGTGTATTGTTTATGTTCCCTCCTCTTCTATTCCTTTGAATAACTTCCAATACCGTAAATTTTAAAGGCATGTGTATTGCCATATTCATTTATATGTCTAGCCAGAGCATTTGTTAGTACATTTCTCCTTGTATCTGACTTGTGCTCTATTATTCTATCTTTCAGTAGTCTTTAGCACTTTCCTACATAAAAACGTGCATCTCACGCATGTACCCAGGTATACCACTAAGGGGTGTATTGCACGTTGCTTGATGTCTTGTATTAAACTTGTATTTAGTTATTTGGGGCTCAAATGCTGACAGGTTACAAATACTACTGCAACAGCTACAGGTGTAACAAGTTACAGTGCCATATCTATCACTAGGAGTTGTTGGAGTATTAACCTTAAAGTCTTTAACATAATTGCCTTCTTAAATTCATACTATTACTCTAGGTAAATATGGCTGGTCTCCCAAAATATTTAGTAATTCTGGCATAGAAGGTAATATCCGCCAGTAATCTCTGTGTCCACAATCATTCTATTAAATGTTGTTCTGTAACGTACTTTAGGGTGTATATTTGTGGTATACCTCACAGGTGAACTTTGTCACACTATCACTAAAATATGGAGGAGCAACTATATCATTCTGTTAAAAATTTCCATCATGATTCCGATGCCATTTCCTTTTTATACCCTCTATTCATAAAATCATCAACTGTCTCGTTTGTTCTTCACATTTATCATTTTCTGTATTTAATCTACTTATTTGTAGAGATTTTGCCTTTACTATCCCATGAAAAACGTGCTTAGGACGCATGCTTATTAGCATGTGTATATTTATTCACTTGAATTTCCTTATGCACACATTTTTATTATTCCAGAGTATTTTAATCAGTTGTACATCAAGATAGGATAATTTTTCTCTAGAGTAATCCATTGTAAACTTCAAGAAGGATGTAGTAGTGTTTATATAATCAAACTTTTTCAAAGCCTCTTCATTACCTTTCCAATCGTCAAGACGCTATCTCTATACTCCTCCTCACTGTACACAAATTCATTTTCCCATTCATTTAATGTGATATTAGCATATGTGTTGGCCATGGGCATACCCATGGCCACACCAGATGTCTGCAATAAGGTTGGCTATCAAAAAGAAAGGCATTTTTAGTCGGTACCATCTCTGTTATACTACATATATTTATTGCTCTTCCTGTCCTATCTGTATTTTTACATAAAAATTCATGTATTGAGTTAATACCATATTCATTCGGAATTACAGTAAATAGAGAGCTTATATAAAGTGTGATCATTAAAATATCACTTATTTCATTCTCTCTTTTATACCATTGATATAATTTAGACAGTCACCTGCATCTTTTATGACTTTTGCAAAGTGGCAAGTACTTGCTTAAAATGCCCTGTATATACATAGAAAGTGGCTCTACCCACCCCCTTCCTGATATTATATGTCTCATAGGGGGTTGGGATATGGACTTGTGTAATTTTTGGAATGCCATATATTACTGGCGTTCGTGGACAAGGTACTGTAAGATAATTTAAACAAACCTAAAGTAATGTCTCCTTGCAACTGTGCATCATAAATAAACATGTTTACGTTAAATACCAAATTTTTAACATGCATAAAATTCCTGGGCGACTGTAACTATCAAACCATAGATTGGAATAACTACTCATGCCAAAACACAAATGCCCAGAGATTATTTGATTTAGTCAGTGCAAATGCCTTGGACCAGCTGGTTGACACCCCCACAAGAGGTGAAAATATCTTGGACTTTGGTATTAACCAATATGAATTACCAATGCAGTATCCCTACAGTGTCATCCTCCCTGGTATGATTCTACCACAAAGCGGTCACTTTTGAAGTCACCATCTCCCCTGACCACCCCCTTCATAGGATCAAATAAAAAAACTTCTCAAAAGATATTTACAGCCTCCTGAGGGAGGGTATAAACAGCTTCACAGCTTCCTCCCCCTCCATAGGAACTGGCACATACGCCCAAATCTACACCAAAGTACTATACACACACTTGTATAGCTGGATGGAATCGGGAATACCCGACTGGACAAAATCCTCCTCCTCCTCCTCACGGAAGAGTAAACCTATCTGGTGGACATCTGCAGTAAATAAACTCTATAACAGGAAAAAACTGCTGTCCAGGACCAAGATGGAGCGGGTGCCTAATTGGAAGCAATGTCTCCGTAGTCTGAAGAAGCAAATAAGAGCACTAGTGAAATCCTCCGAATCAAACAGATTGCAAATTTGCCTCCTCTACTAAAGACAATCACAAGGCTTTCTTCGCACATGTCCACAAACTCAATGGAAGCACGCAGATCTGCTCGGAAATGGTGGACACCACATACACAAATGCCGTAGGTATAGCCAATCTGCTTGGCAGACAGGTTCAGTGAAAACTTCATCCCCCCCCCCCATCAGTAAATTAGGACATCCCCAGCACCTGCCCCCTTCCCCTTCTCTCTAAGGAGCAAGTCATCACTGCCCTCTCAGACAAAAAAAAAATGCAGCTTCCATGGGACCAGATAACATCCCAGGCTGTCTCCTACATGAACTTGGACTGGAACTTGCAGCACCATTAGGCACCCTATTCAAACAAAGTCTGAGTACTAGCTTCCTCTCTGCCAAGGGGAGGACGGTCACTGTCCTCCCTTTGCAAAAAGGTGGATCGTCCACCGATCCCAGGAAATTATAGACCCATCAGCCTAACTAGCCTGTTCTGCAAGACCATGGAGCGGATTGTCATGGACCTCATTAACGAAGACATTGGCAACATCCAAACACTTGATCATCACACAGTCTAGTTTCATCAAGGGGAGGTTATGCCTGCTAAATTTGGTTCCCCCCCACCCCCCGAAAGGACCAGTCACAATATCAGTAGATTGCCAGGCACCCAGTATTACTGCTGCACAGGTTAAAACAGCACTGTCCCAGGCCAAGAATACAGCTTCTATGGGACCTGACAAATATCCCTGGCCATGTTCTACATGAACTACAGAGTGAACTGGCACCTCACCTGTGTGCCCTGTTCAATCACAGCCTCACCTGAGGCTTTGTCCCTACCAAATGGCGCACTGCTATAGTAATCCCTCTCAACAAAGGAGGACCAACTACAGACCCTGGGAACTATCACCCCATTAGCCTAATAAGTCTGATATGCAAAGCTATGGAACGCCTCATCATGGACCTAATAAGGCTATAGGGAATCTCCAAACTCTGGATCCCACACAGTTTGGTTTTGTGAAGGGTAGATCATGCCTGCTGAACTTGGTCGACTTCTTTGAGTCGGTCACCAGAACTGTGGATGAAGGCAAGGTGGTTCATACAGCCTACCTTGATCTGGGCAAGGCCTTTGATACAATTCCCCACTCAGGAAACCTAGAAAAACTCACTAAGCTAGCCATCAACCCCTATATCACTAGGTAGATTGTGAACTGGCGCTCAGAACCTGGTGTGAAAATAGCTGACTCCAAGTCAGACTGCCGACCAGTCACAAGTGAGGTCCCGAAGGGATCGGTCCTGGGAACTTTTTTGTTTGGTATCTATTTCTCAGAAGTCCGCTCCAACATGAAGGGACTCTGGCTGACAGTTCGCAGACAATTGCAAGTTGGGAGCCATTATTGACTCCCCAAGTGATGTTGATATCCTACAGAAAGGCCGCACCGAGACCAAGGACTAGTGTCAGAACCATGGCCTTAAGCTCAATGCCAAAAAAATGTCATCTCCTTTGGGAAAAACCCAGTTCCCATGCACTACCACATCAGTGGTAGTCCACTGAACACAGAAGGCGTTATAAGAGATCTGGGAACACAGGTTGACTGCAACCTCTCTTTTGACCACCACACTGCCACTGTGGTCAAAGTCCTTCTACGTGGCACATCTCATTACTAAGGGTTTTGCATACAGGAAGAGAGAGGTCATTGTCTCCCTCTACTCTTCCTCATTAGGCCAGTCCTAGAGTACAATGCCCCGTTTGGCATGTACCTCACTATAGACACCTGCAACAACTGGAGAGGCCGCAAAAGTACCTTACGAAATGGATCCTAGGCCTTAAACACTTGTCCTATATTGACAGGCTCAAAAACTCCAACTTTTCTCTGTCTCATATCGCCTACTTAGAGGCGATCTCTGCTTGACTTATAAAAGCAATGTCTGACCCAGCTCTGTTAGAAATCCTACATCTAAATAAATCCCAACCCCTCTGCACCACACTCTCCAGAGACCTCAACTTCCTTACCACAATCAACATGCTGGAGGGACAGGTTCATAACCCAGGGACTGCCCATGCTATGGAATAGACTTCCCATACATGTCAAACAGAGCCACATCACTGACCCTCTAAAAGGACCACTACGGGCAAATGATGAAAAAACATATATTTTTATCTTGCCGTGATTTACTGCACCTCCCAAAGCTGCCTGTAGCAAAATAAGTACTCATTACTAATTTTATTTTGTTTTTACTCTTGTCTGGCCTCATGGGGGCAGGCATCATGATTCCTTTGGAAAGCTAAATCTGTCCCATAATGCATAGATTGTGAGAATAAATAGCCCTACCGTTTGTTGTCAGACTAGACTTCAGTTCACTTAGAATGGAACACCTGAAAAAAACTGCCATGTTTGAGAGTCTGCAGCTCATGTGTCATTGACTGGTCTCCACTGAGTTTTACAAATGTTGTTCCTACTGATTGGCAAGCTTCTTTCAGAGAATGTGTAGTACAAGTGTCACCAAATTACTGAGATAAAAAAAGACTTCACAAAGTGCAGTTTTGCAAGTTTCAGTTCCTGGCCAAGTTACTCCTCCCATCTCCCCTCCTTCAGTGGGCTACAGTCTCACATTTCCAGCTTGGGTAGATTCAACTATTTAGTCAGCTTTGCATGACAGTAGTCATCAAACAAATCGCAGCCTGGTGTGCCACTAAAACTGTTCCCTCGTGTGTGTCTCCACTTCTGAACAGCATTTCCCAGGAATAAAAAAAAAAAAAAAACACGTCTGTCCATTTTTTTTAAAATGTGCTCAGTAAAATATTCAACTTGTAATGCATTCTGGCTGCTGACATGCTTAACTTTACATAGTTATTGTCTTGTAGCATAACCTGTAGCATAACCTGAACTTGTGGTATTTAATGATAAAGTTTACAACAGTTCTCAGTTTCTTAACAATGACCTCCCAAGCCTCTGTGACCTGGTCCTTTCTCTTACTATTGCTATATGTAGTTTGTTTTAGTTTGTATACCTGTAGCATGTTTCTCATCCTCTCAGCAACAGACTCCCGGAGAACACTTCCAAATCAGATACTTGTATTGAAAGAGTACCAGCAGCTGTAGCAGGGATACCACACTCCAAACAGGGCATTCAAACATAGTACTGACAAACACAGGGGAATGTATTGTCTGAATCAAGCAATGGTGAAATTGCTAGGGACTACACTGAGCGCAATTTTACTCTTGATCTCTACATTTCACAATGCATAAAATTCACACCACACTTACAAAGGCACGCCTCCACTTTCCATAAACACAGCTACCCTCACCACACAACATACCAGTCAAATTTGAGGCTTTTCCCACCTCTCTGCAAACACTGCTGTAATGGCTTTGGCAAATGAAAACTATCAATGGATGTCAGTTCAGGACTCCCATCCATACCTCTCAACAGAAAGTCCAGATTTTTTGTCTATTTTTCATAAAATTGCAGTTTTCTGTCAAGTCACTGGCAAATCATTAAACAGTGAAGTCAGAAAATGACAGGCATTTGATTTGATTTTCAGACTTAATATCATTAAGAAAATTCACACTAATGCAAAACCTGTTTATCAGCTTTCTAAGTTTGTAAGAGCAATATTTAAAAAACTGTCCCTATTTTTGGGCCTGTGGCCTTGTCCAGATTTCTTGTTCTAAGATGTTGAGAAGTATCCTGCCGTCCCTTCCTACTGGAGCCAGTCCACTGCACTTACACAAGTGCCCCCCTCAGCAGGGCAGCAAGCAGTTATCACTGCAGATTTGCTTTATAGATTCATAGGTGTGTATTAGGCTAATGGCCCTGGAGCATTTACAAGCCTAGCCCATAGGATTACCCTGGCATCGTGCCACCCGACCTTGGTTCCCAATACTCTATCGAGTAAAGCCACTGGAGTGATTCCCAGGGTGAATTTTCTATTTCCCATCCACTCGTCAATATTTGCCTTGGGGCCAGTGAGGTGCTATGCTTGACATGTATGGGGAAGTCTATACCATAGCATAGGCAGTCTCTGGATTATGAACCTGTCCCTCCAGCATGTTCTGTTGATTGTGGTAATGAGGTTGAGGTCTCTGGTGCGTGTGGTGCAGAGGGATTGGGATTTCTTTAGATGTAGCATTTCTAACAGAGCTGGGTCAGACATGGCTTTGTAAGTCAAGCAGAGACCATCTCTAATTAGGCGATATGAGACCGAGAATAGTTGGAGTTTTTTGAGTCTGTCCATATAGGACAACTGTTTAAGGCCTAGGATCCTCTTTGTGAGGTACTTCCAGTTGTTGCAGGTGTCTAATGAGGTACATGCTAAATGGGGGATTGTACTCTATGATTGGCCTAATGAGAGAAGCGTAGAGGAAGACCATGATCTCTTTCTTCCTGAGATGTGTAATGAGAGTAGAGGAAGACCATGATCTCTTTCTTCCTGAGATGTGTAATGAGAGTAATGAGATGTGCCACATAGAAGGCCTTTCTGAGCACAATAGCAGTGTAGTGGTCAAAAGAGAGGTTGCTGTAAACCTGTGTTCCCACATCTCTTATAATGCCTTCTGTGTTCAGTGGATTACCATCAATGTGGTAATTTATGGGAACAGAGTTTTTCCCAAAGGGGATGACGCATTTTTTTGGCATGGAGATTAAGGCCATGGTTTTGACACCAGTCATTGGTCTCAGTGGGGCCTTTCTGCAGAATGTCAACATCACTTGGAGTTAATAATAGTTCCCAACTTGCAGTCCTCTGAAATTTGTCAGCCAGAGGCCCTTTGTGTTGGCCTGGACTTCAGAGATGTAGATGCCAAACAGGAGAGGACCCAGGTCCGAATCCTGTGGGACTCCACTCATGAAAGGTCAGCAGTCTGACTTGGAGTTGGCTACTTTCACACTTTGGGTTCTGTCTGTGAGCCAGTTTGCAACTCTATTAGTGATATAGGGGTTGATGCCTAGCTTAGTGAGTTTTTCTATGGTTCCCAAGTGGGCAATGGTATCAAAGGCCTTGGCCAGATCAAGGTAGGCTGTATGAAACATCCATAGCTCTGGTGACTGACTCAAAGAAGTCAACCAGATTGAGCAGGCATGATCTACCCTTCAGAAAACCAAACTGTGTGGGATCCAGAGTTTGGAGATTCCCTATGTCCTTGTTTGTTAGGTCGATGATGATGCGTTCCATAGCTTAGCATATCAGGCTAATTGGACGATAGTTCCCAGGGTCTGTAGTTGCTCCTCCCTTGTGGAGAGGGATGAGTGTATCAGTGCGCAATTCGGTAGGGACAAAGCCTGAGGTGAGGCTGTGATTGAACAGGGCGCACAGGTGTGGTGCCAGTTCACTCTGTAGTTCATGTAGAACACAGACAGGAATATTTTCTGGTCCCATAGAAGCTGTATTCTTGGCCTTGGACAGTGCTGTTTTAACCTGTGCAGCAGTAGTACTGGTGCCTGGCAAATCTACTGGTATTGTGATTGGTCCTTTGTGGGGAGAGGTAAAGTTGGCACTGAATCTGTCTGCCAATATATTGGCAGTATCTGTTGGCTTGGTATAGGAGGTACCATTGTGCAGTAGCTCAGATCAAATCTGGGTTTTGCCATGGAGATTCTTCACAGAACTATAGAGGGCTTTTTATTTATTTATTACCATTTGATGACCGGGATAGTCCACTGGGCCTTGAAGAGCCTATTTTTAGTGAAGGCCCAGGGAGAAAAGCTCCACAGGATATAGACAATTTTACAATAGTTATATAAAAGTAAATAAAGTAGTAGAACAGTGAAAAATAGAGATAATATACAATTTGTTAAAGACATAACATATTTCAAATCTTGGGTAATGATTTACAAAAGTGAGATTCATGTAGTCTAAACATATTAAAGTACAGGCATTTCATATGAAAAAAACATGCAAGTAAAATATTTATGTACAGATAAAATGTTTTTTTTTTTTTTTTTGGAAGTTAGAAATATGAGGAGAGGGACAGAGAGAAGGTGAGGAGAGGTGAGGGACGGAGAGAAGGTGAGGAGAGGTAACATAGTATATAATGAAGAAAAGGAGTGGGTTGGGGGAAAGTTTGAGGTATAGGGTAGGCGAGGAAGTAGAGGCAAAGGATAAGAGAGCACAATGGTAGAAAGTTGAGGTATATATTGCATTAGAGATGGTGTTAGAGTTTATGTGGTAGAGATACAGGAACATTCCCACTTTGAAAGAAGGTAATATTGGAGAAGAGTTTTGAAGCTTGAGTGGCTCTGAGTGTTTTGAAGGGTGGTAGGGAGAGAATTCCAGAGTTTAGCTAGGGAGCAGGATAATCGTAGGTGGTCAGGGGGTCGACTAGGCTTTTAGAAGATTGTGGTTTTCTGATCTTAAGAGAGCAGTTGGGAATGTAGGGGTTTAAAGAAGTGGACAGAGAAGGACAACTAGAAGGTTTTGAATATGAGCTTGTGAGCAGTAGTAAGTCTAAGGAATTTGAGGTAGGTAGGAGGTTCAAGCCATTTCAGGGAGTTTGAGGTAGTTGGGAGGTTCAAGCCATTTCAGGGAGTGGAGAGAGAGAGTGATGCAATGAGTTTCTGGAGTTGGTGGCAAATTTGGAGATTTTATTGTAACAGGCTTCCAACTTGGCCTGTAAGCCTAGCTGAAGATTAGTGAATATAGAGGGGGCATTGTACATAAGAGAGGAAAGAAGGTAAGTAGAGTTAAGGGTGTGTCTGGTGTAGGGGGTAAGGTAATGATTGTGTCTATACAGGAGACCTATAGTGGGGTAAGGTAATGATTGTGTCTATACAGGAGACCTAGTTTTTTGGTGAGGTGTTTTTTTTTTCTTAGTTTGGATGTGTATGTCAAATTTTAGTTTTTCATCAGTTATGACACTGAGCAGTTTGGTATGTGATACTATTTCTGTGGAGCTGTTACTCTGAGCAGTCACTGTAAGAGTTTCTGTCTATATTAGTGTTTTTGGATGGGGAGAAAATCATTAACTTTGTTTTATTGGCATTTAAGGCGAGGTGATTACTATGCATCCATGATTCGGTATTAGAGAGGGCTAACTGAGTTTTGAGAAGTAGGTCAGACAGGGTGTCTGCTGTACAAATAATGGTCGAATCATCAGCATATTGAATTAGTGTGGCATCAGAGAGAGAGAGACTGGTGGAAGTTGTTAATGAAGATGTTAGAGAAGGGAGCCTAGGATGGACACCTGGGGAACTCCGGTAGGGGTGTGTAGAAAGGAGGAAAGTGAGTTTTTCCATTGATGGCTTGCTGTCTTTCAAAGAGAACTTGTGAACCAGGTCATGGTGGGGGGGGGGGGTTTGAGAGAGGTGAGCTGGGATAATAGTAAGGGGTGAGAAACTGTATCAAAACCTTTGGAGAGGTCAAGGAACAGAGTAGAAACTATTTTGCTGTAGTCGCAAGCAAGGTTTATGGAGCCTAGAAAGGAGAGGGCAGTGATGGTACTATGCCCGGGACGGAAACCATGTTGTGTAGGGGTTAGTAGGTTGTTTTGTGTCATATAGGACCTCATTTGGGATTGAATACATTTCTCCATGATTTTTGATAGTGAGGATAGGATAACTATGGGCCAAAAATTAGAAGTGTCAGTGTTTTTTCCTCCTGTATGGAGTTGAATAATAAAGGCGTGCCTCCGTATTGAGGGGGCATATGACTCTAGTATGCATCGGTCTATTAAGATAGAGATGGTTTGGGCAATGCTGTCAGCAGACAATTTGAGGAAAGTTGTGGGTAGGTTATCTGGGGCAGGGGAGCATGGTTTGAGTTGAAGGAGGAGCTTCTTTGTTTTGCTTATTAGAGACAGGAGAGAAGCTAAAAGTAGGAGTAGGGGTAGTCCGATTGTGTGGAGATGTAGAGGGGTTGGTTGGGGGAGGATGTTGAGAGTGGTGAGAGAAGCTGGTGGTTGGGGGAGGATGTTGAGAGTGGTGAGAGAAGCTGGTGGTGAGTTTAGTTATGGATTCTATGAAGAAGGTATTTAACTTGGAGGCATTTTCTAGATCATTAAGGTTTAGGTTAGGGGATGGATTATCCTTATTGCCTGGGGGGAGAAGGGAGGAGATAGAGTCCCAGAATTTTCTTGGGTTGGATAAGTTTTCTGATTGAAGTTTATTGTAGTATGATTTTCAATCCCTGATTTATTGTTTTTGCAGTGTTCTGGAGTTGTTTGACGACTTCTGTTAGGACATGGGGTAATTTTATTTTTATGGTAAAGTTTACACTTTGTATCTCTTAGGTGCATGATTTGTTTAGTTTCTTTGGTTAACTAAGGGAAGGATAAAGTTTTAACTTTCAGTTTTTAGTGGAGGAAGGTTGTTAAGAAGGTTCAGGAAGGCTTTATTAAAGTTATCAATGGCATTGTCGAGAGGCAAGGTTTTTAAGGGTGACCAATCCGTTACTTTTAGGCAGTCTATGAATATTTGTGGGTTGAAATTGGAGAAGTTCCGAGATTGTACATAGTGGTCTAGCTTTTGAGCGGGAGAGGAATGATCAGCAAATGCAGGCAGGTGGTCACCTGAGAGACTCAGGAAAGGTGCTAGTCTCTGAGATAAGGTTAGGATGAGACAATGATGGTACCAATGGTTTCACCTTTGTTTGGCCTGGCAGGAGAGTTTTTATTAAGTTGGGTATAGTTGTAGAGGTTGATATTTAGGGAGGGGGATTCAGAGTTTATCGTGGCCCAGTTTGTTTACATCACCTAAAATTACGTTTTTGATGTTGGTTGAAAACCAGGAGAGTATGTCTTCAAGTATAGGGATGTTGTTGCCTGTAGGAATATAGAGGGTGGTGATACATATGGATTTGTGTTTGTTGAGTTTAAGGAGGGCAATACAGAGATGAGAATTGGCAAATTTAGGAATGTGATTGGTGTAGAGTGTAACAGTGTAGGAAGAGGAGTAGAGTATAGCTACTCCACCACCTTTTTTGCTGGGTCCTTCAGAGCGTAGCATTTGGTAGCCTGGGGGGAGAATTTCATTATTTTTTTTTTTTTTTTTTTGTATATTAGAATTAAGCCAGGTCTCTGTGATGGCAACAATGTCGGGTTGGTTATGGGACAGCCAAGCGTGGAGGATGGGGAATTTTATTTCTAAGGTGGCATTGATTGTAATAAAACAAAAATTCTTGGGGGTGGAGGAATGTGGTAGATGGAGATGAGAGTTGGGTGTGGTGTTGGTAGGGCCATGGTTGGGGTGGATGTCTCCGGAGAGAGACCTTGAGAGCCTGTCTAGTATGAGTCTAATTTAGTTTTAGAGGGGTGAGTGTAGGTGGTGATGAATGGTGTATTTGGATGGGTGTGGGGAGTGAGGGAGAAGAGGATGGGGTAGGTAGTGTTTGAAGAGTACAGCTCATGGGCTATAGAAGAGAAAGATAGGTAGTGTGTTTGAAGTTTGTATAGTGTGAAGGTAAAGTGAAGTGTGATGCATATTGTTGCCTGCCTTGTGGTTCTCTCTACTATCTGCTGCAATTCTGTTTTCATAGCTAGCTTTAAAGGATTTGATGAGGGATCTCAACTTTTTGTTGAGGTTGATAAGGGAGGTTTTCCAGTCTTGGGACTTTACCTTATTCTTCCTTCTGTTGAATAGTTTGTTTATGGCAGGGGACCACCAGATTGGCTTACTTTTTTTGGAGGAGAGCATCTTGGTTCTACTGGGTATGGCGAGATCCATGCATTTGTGTACGTGTTCGTACAGTGCATTGGTGTATGATTCGGTGGTCATGCCATTATTCCTCCATTTGCATGGGTGCCGTGAAGTTGGCCACCTCTGTTTTTAGGAGCCAAAAGCTGGCTTTAGTTCTTGTACACAACACACACACGCACAAAACAATGATATATGGTTAATGTGGACAAATCTGTTTGTTCAGTGTTGCTGAACTTTTATCCAAACACAGTTTTATGACACCTGCTACCAATCCACTTGTCTGTAGCTGCAAATCTTGCTGTCCAGGCTATCTCTTCTTTTCCTTGGTTTCGTTTCTCTTGTAATGTCGCTTTTACTCATTTTTTTCTTCTGCCTCCCATATCTACCCTAATTGTTTCTTCTAACAAATACTTTTTCTCACTCTTCCTCTCCTCCTCCTTACCCAGTAGTTAAACTTTTCCACTCTTGACATTTGCTTTGAGTGAATAATGAACTGTGGCACATGTCAGGACATTTCAATGCTACATAATATTGTATTTAGTCTAATATCTGAATAAGTGAGTGGGATTTTGATGACAGCATCAAGGAAACGTTCCTTCCTTTTGTGTGTTTTTTTCTTAGGTTTTGGATTGTCCTTTAGTATAGTGATTTTTTTTTTTTAGTATATTGGTATTGTATTCATCTTGTGTATTGATGGCACATGTGTATTACTGTACATATATGTACGCTAATATTTGTATTTATCTATGTATTTACAGTATATTGAAATATGTCAATTTCACCGGAGTATATATGTATTTTATGGGGGGGGTGCTCAGTTTAGACCCTAGTGAATTCATCATTGCTTCATTCAGACATAATACATTCCCCTGTGTTTGTCAGTACTATATTTGAATGCCCTGTTTGGAGTATGGTATCCCTGCTACAGCTTCGGGTACTCTTTCAATACAAGCATCTGATTTGGAAGTTTTCTTCAGGAGTCTGTTGTTGAGATGATGACAGACATATATAAGTATACAACTAAGACATATATAAGTATACAAGTAAGACAAACTACATAAAGTACTGGGTCACATCAGAGGCCTGAGAGGTCATTGTTAAGAAACTGAGAACTGTTGTAAAGCTTAGCGTTAAATACTATAAGTTCAGGTTATACTGTAACAGAATAACTATGTAAACATAACCATGTCAGCAGCCAGAATGCAGTACAAGTTGAATATTTTACTGTACACATTTTAAGAAATGGATAGATTGGCCTAAACTCTGGACTGATGTGTGTGCCTTTTTTTTTTTTTTTTTTTTTAATTCCTAGCAGGAAAATGATGGTCTGTGGGACCTGGGTATTCAAGCTCCTATGCAGAGGAGGAAAAATGTCTACGAATAAAATACCTTAGGGAAGCCAAGAGCAAATGGATGACCAGGTAGGCTGCCTTAATAAAGGTATGGTGGGATGTCTGTGAAGAAGCTGGGCTACCGGTAAAGCCTTGAGAAAGGCTGTGCGTACCCAAGCGCTTGTGGTTAAAGGCTTTACGCAGCCTTCAACCACAAGTGCTCGGGTATGCACAGCCTTTCTCAAGGCTTTACCGGTAGCCCAGCTTTTTCACCGACATCTCACCGTACCTTTATTAAGGCAGCCTACCTGGTCATCCATTTGTTCTTGGCTTCCCTAGGGTATTTTATTCGTGGACATTATTCTTAATTCCTGGGAAATCCTATTCAGAAGTGAAGAGACGTATGAGGGAGCAGTTTTAGTGGCACACCAAGCTGTGATTGTCTATTGTCATGCAAAGCTGACTAAATAGATGAATCTACCCAAGCTGGAAATGTGAGATTGTAGCCCACCGAAGGAGGGGAGATGGGAGGAGTAACTTGGCCAGGAACTGAAACTTGCAAAACTGCTTCTTGTGAAAAGACTTTTTTTTATCTCAGAAATTTAGTGACACACTTGCAAGCGTCTTTCAGTGAATGTGTAATACATCAGTAGGAACAACATTTGTAAAACTCTGTGCAGACCAGTCAATGACACATGAGTTGTGGACTCTCAAACGTGGCAGTTTTTTTCAGGTGTTCCATTCTAAGTGAGTGGAAGTCTAGTCTGACAACAAATGGTAGGGCTGTTTATTCTCACAATCTACGCATTATGCGACAGAATTAGCTTTCCAAAGGAATCACGATGTCTGCCCCCATATGGTCAGACAAGAGTAAAAAAAAAAAAAAAATTAGGAATGAGTCCTTAGTTTGCTGCAGGCAGCTTTGGGAGGTGCATTAAATCATGGCAAGATAAAAAAAATACATGTTTTTTCATTGTTTGCCCGTAGTGGTCCTTTAAAGAGAAATCTTGATGAGTGGATGGGAAATACAAAATTCACCCCGGGGATCACTCCAGTGGCTCTACTCGACAGAGGCACTGGAAACTAAGGCAGAGTGGCACGATGCCAGGGTAATCCTTATGGGCTAGGCTTGTAAAGGCTCCAGGGCCATTAGCCTAGTACACGCCTATAAACCTATGAACTTTGAGACCATCACCAAAGCCATGGCTGGGGGGAAGACAGTGCACACCTTCTACCTTAACCTGGCTAAAGCCTTTGATACTATTCCCCACTCAGGTATAATAGATAAACTCTCTCAACTAGGTGTCAATCCATATGTTACCTGATGGGTAGCAAACTGGCTCATTGGAACCCACGTAGTCAAAATAGGGGAGGCCACTTCAAGCACTCTACCTGTAGTGAGTGGTGTACCCCAGTGATCAGTCATGGGGCCCTTATTCTTTGGGATATACTTTTTCTGAGGTGCAGGCCAAAACCAGTGGGCTATGGCTGACACAGTTTGCAGATGACTGTAAGCTGGGTGCTGTCAGTTCCCCTAGTGATGTGGACATCCTCCAAGAGGGTCTCGCCCAAATATGACTGGTGCCAGAAACATAGCCTCAGACTGAATGCCCAAAATGCATAATCATCTCCTTTGGAGAGAGACATATCCCCACAAATTCACATTAATAACAAGGTCCTAAGCACACAGTAAGTTGTGGGGGACTTGGGCACCCAGGTTGATAGCAAACTGACGTTTGACCACCATATTGCCTCCATTGTACGGAAAGCCTTGTACATGGCCCACCTCATTAGTGAGGGTATTTCATACAAGGACAAGGTGGTTTTTAACATCCCTGTATTCTTCCCTTTTATTGAGTACAATGCCCCTTTCAGCATGTACCTCACAAAGCACATGCAGCAGCTGGAGAGACCACAGAGGTTCCTCATCAGGAGAATCCAGAGCCTCAAACATCTACCCTACACAGGTGGGCTAAAGGGCCTGTAGCTCTGGTCAGTCTCCTACAGACTCCTCATAGGTGTCTGGCATACAAAGCAATCAACGACACCGCCTTAATGGAACTGCTGCAAATCCACAAGTCTACCTCCACTGGAATAACCCGCATGCGTGACCTCATACCTGGTCTGTGACATCAACAGGACTTGTTGGCTGGACAGATTTGTATCCTCGAGACTCTCCTTTCAGTGGAATAGACTCCCTCACCACGTCAAGCAGAGTACCTCATTAACGCTTTAAGTGCAGCCTGAAAAACTGGATGGGGAACAGAAAATACACCCCTGGGATTCCACCTGTGTCCCTACTAGATAGGGGCATCAGGTGCTAACTTGTCAGAACATAGGCTAAATTCTTAGCTAGGCTTGTAAGGTGCTCGGGGCCAGTAGTCTAGACTTCATAGCTTCAGCATATGTTGGTTTGGTGGGTTCATGGAGTGTTGTGCTTGCAGAACATATTTTTCAGGGAGAGGGTTGTCTATATGTTGTGAAGATGCCTGCACCTTTCAACCTTTCACAGATCGTGTCATGCATGTCCAGTGTAGTTCTGTGTTTGAACATTAAGCAGTCCATACTGTGTATAAGAATATCCAGTGATTTGTCTTTCTTGTCAACCAGGAAAGTTTTATGTTGAATTGTTATTAGGCCACTTGGTCAGCCGGTGCCCAGAAGATTTTAGGAAGATGAACTTGGTGTATAGCCAGTACTGGTGATTATAGTAATACCAGCTTTGCAGCTTGCCAGCTTGCCACTTTATGCAGCTTGTGGTGCAAGTCTTAGCCGCTAAGTTAGAAATGGAGTGGGGAGACTGCAGTAGGTAGATTATTTAGGAACACTAGCTCTATAGTTAATGGCTTGTGACTGGAGCGCATGGTCCCCCCCCCATATGCAAATCTGTGCAGTTAAGCTGAATGAAATGCTAATGTGCCCAAAGCACCACAGTTTAAACCAATGACAAAAAGCTACATATATAGTTTAAATTCTGTTCCCTGGATTAATGGGAGACGCCCAGAACACCAGCAAGTTATTCCTCTTGAAGAGCAAACTTTTGCTGCAAAAGGGAGACTTCCTCACTGCAGGCTATGCGAAATGGAAAGTGAAACATTTTGGAAAAGAAGTTAGCAGAAAGTGTGTCTGTTGGACTCTTATGCCTTGCAGCCCCAGATTCACTTTGGTCAGATGATGGAATAGGTTGCTAGGGGAAAAAAAATCAAGCTTCTGTATACAAATTACACCCTTTTTGGCCACTACTTGGGCCGTGTGGCATAGCAAGTACGGCAGTTGTAAGAATGAGCAAACAACAAAAAGAGTAGACTAGAATCTAATTTGAAATGCATAGTTACATATAACAGACGGTATTTAGAAAGTGTAGTTACATAACCATTACTTGAGTTGAATAAATTGTAAGATTTGACTAATAGTAGCTAGAGAGTACCCTGACTTGTGCGCAAGTAGAGACATGTCTGACCATGTGTGCCTAAAGGGTGATTCTCATATTCCAGGTAGTTACATTGAGGGAAATGTATTTGTTCCCTGCTCTTGAAGCTTGCAAACATTTTTTTTGATACAGTGCTTTGTGTAAGCCACCTAACATAATTTTTCTGTGCTCGTCTGACAAATCTGGTGATTTTTATTAGTGAACTGAGGATGCAGCATAATAGAAGTTGAATGAAATTTTCTGATTAAAAGTCCACTGTTTTACTTTAAACATGCTGATAAGTTGTGGTATGCAGGGCATGCTGTGGTAGAGATCTTTGAAAAGCAGCAGCCAGGTAAGCTGCTCTAATAGGTGTTTTTGTTACTATTGTTGCATTGCTCCATTACTAGACGAAAAAAAGTCTTTAGAAAAATGATCTTGCCTGTTGTATCCTAAGAGAATTAATCTTGGTAGTTTTAAGAATGTGCTTTCCCCCAAAATCTCTTGCTTAAGATATGTCTCATCTGTTGGTTCATCTGCAGCAAGTGATTATTACCCCTCTAAATTTCTGGCTAGCTAGAAAAAATGTTAGCAACCTCTGTTGCAAGAATTTATACACCTGATGGTCTGT
>NC_056732.1:147679661-147733466 GCF_019279795.1 Protopterus annectens
ACTCGAGACTTTTTCTGGTACCCAGGAAGGACAAAGTCTGGAGACCAATACTGGACTTGCCAATCCTAAACACTTTTCTGGATGTTCCAAAATTCAAAATGTTGACACTTCAGCAACTTCTACCCATGCTAGGCAAGAAGGCTTGGCTAGTTACTTTGGACCTCAAGGAGGCATACCTGCATGTACCAATCAGACAATCTTGCAGAAGATACCTCAGATTCATAGCTGGCTCAGTGCATTACCAATTGTCTGCACTGCCCTTTGGCTTATCTAATGCGCCCAGGGTCTTCACGAAATGCCTTGCACCAGTAATTGCATTTTGCAGACAAAAAAAAGAAATTCAAATATATCCCTATTTGGACGACTGCCTTATTCAAGCAGAGAGCAAGGACATTCTACTAAAACATCTGGCGTTTGTAAAAAGATAACTAATTTGCCTAGGGTACACAGAAAACTAGTGCCCTCTCAAGAGATATTATTCCTGGGTGCAAGCTTAAATATAACTGCCAAGATGGCTCATCTCACGCCAGACTAGCAAAGGCAACTGACTCATTATTTTCAAATGATGGCAACAAAGACCCAGCTCCCTGCAAGAAAAATTCTGCAGGCCCTGGGCTTCATGGCATCCTGCATTCTACTAATTCCATGTGCAAGACTGCATATGAGGAAATTACAATGGTATCTAAAAAGTGTTTGGACTCAACATTGCCACAGCCTGGAAACAATAACTCTAATTCCCTGCCTTCAACGGGAGTTTCCATGGTGGTCCCAGGCCTGTCACGCCAACAAGGGACAGCCTTTCACCTTACCCACACCCAGGCAGACCATAACAACGGATGCTTCGGATTATGCCTGAGGGGCACATATGGCAGGAAAATGTATTCAGGGCACATGGCCCAAGGAACAAATGCATCTTCACATCAATCAAAAAGAGAATGCTAGCTGTACAGAATTCTCTGACAGCTTTCAAGGATCTACTACGTCCAAGACAACTATTACTGCAGATAATATAGCCACATAGACCACACCTCTCTCTAAAGCTGTTATGGATGTCATTTTAGAAGCCAGGAGGCCCAGCACTAGGAAATCTTATGCAGAAAAATGGAAGAGATTCTATGCTTGGAACCAGGCACAAGGACTCGAACCACTTGTTCCAAATATTCCTCAGATTTTACAATACCTAACTGAGATGCTGGATAAAGGCCTATCCTTTTCATCTATTAAGATCCATGCCTCTGCCATTTCAGCTCATTACAATACGGAACCGCCTATTTTTTTCACATCCACTACTAGAACAGTACCTCAGAGGGGCAAAGAACACAAGACCCCCAAGGAGAGCACCAGCACCTACTTGGGACCTCAATTTTGTTTTAGAAAAACTTACTCTGCCTCCTTTTGAGCCAGCCAGCACTGCTGATATAAATTTCTTATCATGGAAAACTGCTCTGCTCCTAGCAATAACTTCAGCAAGAAGAGTCTCAGAGCTACAGGCATTAATGGCAGTGGAACCTTTCATCATCCTTTCATCATCTTTCATCAGGACAGGGTCTCACTGAGGACAAACCCAACATTTATGCCAAAAGTGATTCCAGTGTGGCTATTAACCAAACCATTCATTTGCCAACTTTCTATCCATATCCCCAGAATAAGGGAGCTATTTTTACCGGCTCGAGGCTATCCTATGTCCCATAATGCTAGGCGTGATATACCCAGATCTCGTTTGCTGCTTCAGCTACGAGGTTGCGTCTTTTTGCCGGCTCCAGGTTGTATTGATCTTTTTCTTGTATTTAGTCAGTTTTTTTGGGTTCTAACCTTAGCGATAGTTATTCCTAGTTACTACCCTATAGATCCCTGTTTAGAATCCCCTCTTAGGTAGTTTTTTTTCTTCAGTTTTCCCGTCACTGAATAGTTAGGCCTTTGGCTAAACTTGTTCTATTACAGTTCTGTAGTAGTAAATCTCTTTGGATTTTTTCTGTAGATTTTTTTTTCTTTTATGTGTGTGCCTAGAGTTAAATTGTGTTAAAGTGTTTTGGTATTTTGTTTTTCTTGGTCTGTTTACAAGCTGTGTGTGTGTGTGTGTGTGTGTGTGTGTGTGTGTGTGTGTGTGTTGGCTGATTGTGACTAGACCACTTAGTGTTGTCTTTTTCTGCCCGTCATCCTTGATGTTCTTCATCTCACATTGCTGCAGTCCTAACACTTGGGTAGTCCGCTGTCCCAGTCGGCCCGAATACCAAAGTATAAGGCTGACGTCGGTCAAGGCGCATTTGTCTGACATCAGGACGTCAGGGTACAAATGCGCATGACCGACGTCATATCCTCAGTCTTTTTTGCCGCATGGTCCGATGCAGAAGCAGTATTGCGAGTCAGGTTGGCGTTCTGAAATTTTCTGAAGTCGGAGTTTCAGACCGAATCAAAGTTGGCTAAGTACCCCGTTGGGGAATATTTTGTTTTTTTCTTGCCTCAGTATTTAACGGATGTCAGAAAAGTGAATAACTGTATTTCTTGTGGGAAACAGATACCTCATAGAGATTACCATACATTGTGTATACCTTGCTTAGGGCCTGAGCACGGCGTTGTTGGCTGTCGCTCTTGTGCTAGATTTAACAACGCACTATTAAGAGAAGATTAGATTGTGCCAGGTTAGTTTTGGGAAGCGTTGTAATTACAACATGCCGTCGGATGCTCCGGCCGCTTCGTCTAAAAGCGCAAGGACAAAGCAGTGAAGCCTAGGGTGGAAGAACCGTCTGTCCCGGACGTCGGTTCTTTAGAGGCTCGGTGGAGCGGTGGTTCTACCAGAAGTTCCTTTGGATTCTCAGGGAGAGACTTTACTGTTACAAGATGTGTCCTCTCAGGAGGTAGGCCAGGCTGAAGGGGCTTCTCAGGTAGCTGTTCTCCCTCCCTTCCTAAGGTGGTTAGGCCCTCCCTTCTGTTTCCAAGGCTCCTTCTAGAGGCAGGCCAGGGTTAACTTCAGTGGGGTCTCCCCTAGTTCTTCAAGGTCTCTGCCTAAGAAACATATGCTTAAAATGGCAGAAGATTTGATTACTATGATTAGAGGTTCTATACCCCTGATAAGAGGCCTAGGGTGGAACCTGAGCTTGAGAGTTTTGAGCAGTGTTCGAGGCTTCTGAGTCTTGCTGAAGACTTGCAGGAGTATCCTCCTTATTCTGATTCTGATGTAGATGACTCTACACCTTGGCTTCTCCTCCTGAGGATTTTTCTTTTCAGAGACCCTTCATTCCATGAGGGAGCATTTTAAATGGGAAGGTCAAGATTTCTCTGATTCTAGGAAAAGGCTTAGGGAATTTTGTTTCTACCCCAGCATAGGCCTTTAGCTATACCTCCTGTTCTGGGCGTGGTAGAGGATGTTTTGCAGAGGCTTCCCTGAACCCTGATTCTTTGCCTCCTGCCCCAGTTAAACCGGACAGGTATTATAGGGTGCCTGAAGCTCATAAGTATCTTTTAAGAGTCCTAGGGCAGACCCAGAAACTGTTTCTTAGGGCCCTAAAGGTGTTAAGGCTTCTGTTGTTAAAAATCCTGTTCCTTCTGATAAAGAGGCAAGGGCTTTGGATAGATGGGGGAAAAAGGTGTATACTTCTTCCACTTTAGCCATGAGGGCTTTGAATTGCCAGTTTCACATGTTGAAATACCAAAATTATCTCCTTTCACAATTGAAGTCTAAGGTAGATGCTCTGGCGGAAGGTATTGAGTGTAAAGAGTTGCAGGATTTAGTTCATGTTTCGGAACAGGTGGGTAAGCATTCCTTGCAATGTGGCTTTGATGCTATACAGGCCTCTTCGAGGGTAGCAGCCACTGGTTCTGTTCGCAGGCATGCCTGGCTCAGGGATCAGAATTTAGCTGAACATGTAAAGACAAGGATTTTAGATGCTCCTTTACAATCTGATGTGTTATTTGGTGCGCCTGTGGACGCAGTTTTAAAGAAAATGGAGGACAAGGCTAAGTCTATGCAGATTGTTAAAGATTTTTTGCAGGTTCAGCCTCCAAAGTTTAGTAGAAATTGGCCTACTAAGGGGTGGACTTATCCTTCTTATGATTCTCAGTCTAGGGGTAGATCTAGACGTGGTAGGGGCAGAGCTCAAGGTTCTTTTAGGCCTAGAACAGGCAGTTCGCCTGCCCAGTCTTCTGGTGAGGGCAGGGGTCAGTCCTTTCATAAGCAGACCCAATGACTTGCCTTTTCAGCTGCCAGAGCCTTCTCGTCTGGCAGCACCTTTGGGAGGAAGGCTGGCACTTTTCAAAGAAAACTGGAGTGTTATTACCAAAGACAGATGGGTATTGGATATCATTCACCACGGTTACAGGTTTTATTTCCATACCTTGCCTCCTTTAAAAGGCATGCCAGACATTCCTCCTATACAAAGAAAAGAGGCTCACAAGCAAATTTCTCTGTTGCTCCAGATAGGGGCCATTCAGCCGGTTCCTGTGCCAGAAAGGGGCCTAGGATTTTATTCTCGCCTGTTCCTAGTACCAAAAAAGGGGAACACGTGGAGACCAATTTTGGATTTGTCAACCCTCAACACTTATTTGGACATTCCCAAGTTCAAAATGTTGGCGTTACAACAGCTTTTACCTCTGCTGGGCAAAGATCACTGGATGGTAACTTTAGATCTCAAGGAGGCTTACCTTCATGTACCTATCAGACTCAGTTGCAGGAAGTATCTGCGTTTCGAGCTGGAAATTCCCATTATCAGTTCTCTGCATTGCCCTTTGGCTTATCTACTGCGCCCAGAGTATTCACAAAAGTTCTGGCTCCAGTTGTAGCTTTTTCAGGCTAAAAGGAATACAAATCTATTCTTACTTGGGCGACTGTCTGATTCTGGCTCAAGAAAAGGACGAGCTTCTTCAGCATCTGGAATATGTGATAGCAGTGCTAAGATGCCTGGGGTATTCTGTGAGCGAAATAAAGTCCAGTCTAGTACCCTCTCAAGACATGTGCTTTCTGGGTGTGAGACTGAATACAGCAGCCCAGATGGCCTTTTAACCCCGGACAAACAAGAGTCTATCCCTTTACTTCCATCAACTATCTCATCAGTCCGTGCTGACTGCAAGGACAGTCCTTCAAGCATTAGGGTTCATGGCATCTTGTATTCTGGTGCTTCCCAATGCCAAACTGCATATGAGGACGCTACAATGGTATCTCAAAATGTATGGACACAGCACTGCCAGGATCTGGACACTGTCATTCAAATAATACCTTGCATTCAAAAGGAATTTTTGTGGTGGGCTCAGGAATGTCACCTAAACAAGGGACTCTCTGTGACCCGGCCAGAGGCGAGTCAGATTCTAACGACAGATGCCTCAGACATAGCTTGGGAGCTCATCTGAATGGAAAGTGGATACAAGACAAGTGGCCTGCCAGACTACAGCATCTACATATCAACATGAAGGAGATGTTAGCAGTCCAGTTTGCATTGATGGCTTTCAAGGAGTTACTTCTTCCAGGGCAGGTGTTGATTCTAACAGACAACACAACTGTCATGTGGTATATCAACAAGCAAGGGGGAACACATTCTTATCCTCTATGCAGGCAAGCAATGATTTTGTGGGAGACTGCGCTCAGCTTGCAGCTTACTCTTCAAGCAAGGTTTCTGCCAGGAGCACAGAACTCCTTAGCAGATGTGTTAAGCAGGCAAATCATGGATCCCCACAGTGGAAACTGGATCTTCATGTATTTCAAAATTGACAGTGTCATGGGGAACTCCAGACATAGATCTGTTCGCTTCTCCACTAAACCACCAGCTGCCAAAGTTTTGCACGAGAAGTTTTCATCACACAGCTTGGAAAGTGGATGCTCTTTCGTTCAGTTGGGAAAATCTTCATGTGTATGCCTTTCCACCTCTGCCTCTCCTCCCAAAGGTACTCCTAAAGGTCAGACAAGACAAGCCAAGGATGATTTTGATAGCTCCAGATTGGCCTCGGCAACACTGGTACCCATTACTGAGGAATCTGGTAAGAAAGCCTCCATGGCCTTTACCTTTAATTCCACACCTTTTGTCTCAGAGGGACGGTCATCTACTCAATGTCAAGCTTCACTCTCTTCATCTAACAGCCTGGCATATTCTGTTTTGAACCACAGCAGGTCTCAACTTCCTCAACAAGTTTTGAATGTGATTATGGAAGCCAGAAGACCTAGTACACGTAAAGTGTATGCAGAAAAATGGAAGAGATTTTTATTTTGGAGTGCAGCAAAGGATTTGGATGTTTCTGAGCCTAATTTGAGTGTGGCTCTGCAATATCTTACTGAGCTATTGGACAAAGGTTTGTCTTTCTCTTCCATTAAGATTCATGCTGCAGCAATTTCAGCTCACTATGATTGTGACCCACCATTGTTTTCTCATCCTTTGTTCAAGCAATTTCTTAGAGGGGCAAAGAATATAAGACCCCCAAGAGCTCCTACTCCTGCTTGGGACCTCAATTTTGTGTTGGAGAAACTTACTCTACAACCTTTTGAGCCTCGGCTACTGCTGAGTTGAAATACTTGTCATGGAAGACTGCTTTTTGTTGGCCATTACTTCTGCAAGAAGGGTTTCTGAATTGCAGGCCCTTATGGCGGTGGAGCCTTACTTGATTTTTCATAAGGATAGGGTATCATTACGTACTAATCCTTCATTTATGCCTAAGGTGGTTTCTAGTGTGGCTTTAAACCAAACTATTCATTTGCCTACCTTTTATGCAGATCCCCAAAATAGGGGAAAAGATTTTGCACACTTTAGATGTACACAGGCAGTTGCGTTATTATTTAAGCAGGACTAGGGATTTTAGGCAGTCTCAGCAGTTGTTTGTTTCTTTTGCTTTGAGTTCTCAGGGCAAGCCTGTGTCAAAACAAACTATATCTAAGTGGATTGGGTTTTGCATTGCATTCTGTTACTCCCATCATGGCAAGGAGATTCCAGCTGGGATTAGGCCTCATTCCACTAGGGCTACTGCCACTTCAACAGCATTTTAAGGGGTGGCAACTAAGGATATTTTGGAGGCAGCTACTTGGAGTTCAGTGCATACTTTCTCCAAGCATTACCACCTTCCTCTCTATTCTAAGTCCAGGGCTGGTTTTGCCACTGCTGTGTTGCAGGGCATTTTGGCAGCTCCTGCTTCATTATAGTTTAGCCATCCTCCCTTACCTCTGCTTTGGGATTCTACCCAAGTGTTAGGACTGCAGCAATGTGAGATGAAGAACATAGTACAGTTTTGTACCTACCATAAATGTAGATGTTCGAAGATCCACATTGCTGCAGTCCAATTTTCCCTCCCTCCTTCCCCTCTGTGTTTAGGGGTGGTTGTGTGGGTGAGGTTCTATTTTTTGTACATTTGTATATATTGTACATATTTTAGGCACAGGAGTGTTTTCGTGTTTTTTGGGTTTTGGCCTTATCTTTTTAGGGTCTTCTGACATCTGGGGCAAGAAAAGACTGAGGATATGACGTCGGTCATGCGCATTTGTACCCTGACGTCCTGATGTCAGACAAATGCGCCTTGACCGACGTCAGCCTTATACTTTGGTATTCGGGCCGACTGGGACAGCGGACTACCCAAGTGTTAGGACTGCAGCAATGTGGATCTTCGAACATCTACATTTATGGTAGGTACAAAACTGTACTTTTCAGGATGTTGAAAGACACCAAGGTCTCGGGCTTCAAGAAGTATGACTCGTGCTGTCAGAAGATGTCTCTGACAGACGGTCACACTTCTTGTGTATATTGCTTGGGCCCTCTGCACCTGCAGGACTCTTGTTCTGTCTGCCATGCGTTCACTCCAAGAGTCCTGCAGGAATGCAGAAACAAACTTATTTTGAGAGGCTTGTTGAAGCCTGAAGGTTCCCCGGCTAAGCCTTCATCGGGTAAACCTTCCAAGCCTGCCAAACCGTCGGCTCCATGTTCGGAGCCGTCGCCGAGTGGCGCTACTACTACCTCTGCATCGGTTCTGGCCGGAACCGATGATTCGAGGCCTCAGTTGGTTCCGACTCTGCTGTCGGAGCCGTCTTCGAGCAGAAAGCATTCCAGGTTTCCTTCCCTGGAATCTGTCCATTCGGCTCAGAAGTCTCCCTTATTATTGGAGCGGAGTCACAGGTCCCATTCCTCTCTGTCTTCCAGGCTGTCGGACCATGACCTCGAGAGGGTGGTTAGCAGACTACTAAGTCGCAGGCACTGGCCCAAATGTTGTATAGCCCTCCTCATCAGGCAGTGGCTATCAGTACTCCCTCTTCGATTCCTCCTCCTACTCTTCTTTTGCGTTCGGAGCCGGAGATTTTAAGGGTCGGGACCGTCGGAACGTCTGAGCCGATACCACTCCTTTCGGCTCCCTCGTCGGCTCAGATCTATTCCTTGGAGGTATCCGGGCACCGGGACTCACTCATCTGTTCCGAGGGGGCGAGTGGCATCAGGCCCTTGTCCAACCCCCGTTCTCCCTCTTGGAGCCTTGGCGCAGGTGAGTTCGGCCCCAACATCGGCCTCAGAGCCATCCCTCTCGGTGCCGGGTTGAGTCCTTGTCTCTTCGGAGTGGGGACCCCCTTCCCTGCCTGATAGGGGCGCCTTTGAGGTAATGAGGGGTGTGCTGGCCCCTGTGCCTGCTCCACGGTCGGCTCCTCCCTCTATGGTGCCTGCTTCAGTCTCTATCCGCCCTTCCGATCCCGAGCGTGGAGAACTGACGCTACAGGTAGCCCCATTGGGTGTAACCTCCTCTTCCGAGGCCTCCCCTGATCCTTCAGGGGAGCCTCCTCGAAAGAGAAAATGCAAGAGGAAGCATGTCCCCTGAGTCAGTCACGTCGGACACAGACTTGGATGAGTCAGAAGGGTCCCCAAGGTCCCCCTCTGAGGATGTCTCATTTTCTGACATCCTGGAGATTCTTAAGCAGAGGGGAAACTGGTCTGCCCTTAACCCTTCCGAGGACGAGTCGGTGTACCTGGATGCGTTTGGTTCTCGCCCTTCCACCTCCTGGGTGTCTCCGCCTTTCGACCCACTCATGGATGTGGTGGCTCGAAAGGCGTGGACGGCTCCGGATACTATGGAACAAACTCCCCGGAGGCCTACAAAATTTATTACAGCCCCTTCTGACAAGCAGTTTCTAACTAAGGGCGTCCCTGTTGATGCCATGGTGGTGGCGGTGGCCACTAAAAAGGAGTTGGCTGACCCTTCAGTACCTGTCCATCCTTCTAATAAGGAATCTAGGACTATGAACAGGTATGGCAAACGGATGTTTTCTGCAGCGACCTTTGCTATGCGGTCGCTGAATTATTTGTGCCATTTCACCCGTCTCCAGAGAGACCTTTTCAAAGAACTGGGTGATACCTTACAGGGCCCATCAGCTGCGTGGTCTCAGGAAAAGATAAACTCTCAGCTGGGGACCCTGAACTCTATTGTCAACTCCTCCATGCGGCTCATTTCCTATGCAGCTGATGGCGTGAGTAGGGCTGCAGGCACGGGCGTTGCTCTAAGGAGACACGCCTAGATGCGGCTTTGCAGTTTTGCTGACCCCTTCAAGGTGTCCTTCACTAACACCCCCTTTGATGGTTCTGCCTTGTTTGGACCTCAAGTGAAGGATACATTGACCAGGTGTGAGCAGGAAGGCAAGACTCTCTGCTCAGGAGTCCATTTTTCTACCCCTTCTAGACCATACCCTAAGGGTCAGAAGAGTGGGAAAATGTGGTTCCACAAACCTCAGGGAGTACTGCCTGACGTATGTGGTGAGCTTCCCTCCAGAGGCAGAAGAGGGAACAATAATAGACGTGGCCCGAGGTGCAGGGGGGTCCGCAGAATCAGGGTAGCAGAGAATCCTTCTCTGACAAACCCTTCCAGCTCCCCTGAGGAGCTGCCCGACTGTCCACCTACGGAGGCAGTCGGGGGAAGACTATCACTGTACCCAGAAGCTTGGCATTCCCTCACGCAAAACAAATGGGTACGGTCGATCATATCAGAGGGTTACAAAATTCCCTTTATTCATACCCCACAACAGCCAAAAGGGCCCCTTCCAGACGTTCCACCCGGTCTGAGGAATCAAGCAGCACTAGAAATTTCAAAGCTGCTAGAAAAAAGAGCCATCTAGCCAGTCCCAGCAGACCAGCAAGGATCCGGAGTCTACTCCAAGTTCTTTTTGGTACCAAAAAAGACAGGGGACTGGAGACCTATTTTGAATCTCAGCAGGCTGAACAAGTCTGTTCAAGTCTGTTCAAAGAACGAAATTCCGGATGGTCACGCTTCAGTCCATTCTACCCTTTCTGGGTCAGGACAATTGGATGTGCTCTATAGACCTTCAGGATGCGTACTATCATATCAAAATGAACAGGCGCTCCAGGAGGTTTCTCCACTTCCAGCTGGGAGCTAGTCACTACCAATTCAGAGCCCTGCCCTTTGGCCTCACCACAGCCCCCAGGGTGTTTACCAAATTCATGGCAGTGGTTGCGGCTCACCTGAGACAAGGATTCTAGGTGTTTCCATACTTGGACGACTGGCTCCTTACTGCCACCACCAAGCGTTAGCTACTCCATTCCAGAGATTATACTCTCCAAATGTGCAACAAGCTAGGTATCTCTATAAACTCCGAAAAGTCTGCCTTGTCGCCTTGTCAATCTATTACCTTCATAGGTGCCGTTTTAAACACTGTGGAACTGTCAGCAAAACTGCCTGTACAAAGGATTTCAGACATTCGCGATCATGTTCAAATCCTACTAAAAGAGAGCAGATTCCAGGCCAGATTCGTACTAAAAACCCTAGGTCTCATGGCAGCAGCCATCACATTACTCCCATTAGCTCGCTTTCACTTACGGATCCTGAAATGGATGCTGTTTTCCCAGTGGTCCTTTCAACAGCTTCCAGTGTCGCACAACATTCTAATCACTCAGTCATGCAAAAGGCACCTTTCGTGGTGGATGGTCTCCCCTCATGTTCTTCAGGGCAGACCTTTTGTCCTTCCTCCTCCTGTGGCTACTGTGAGGCAGGCCCTCAAAATTTAAAAACGGGGCCTTCGGGCCCCCAAGGGGGCAGTTTTAACAAAGTCCTGGACCTTTGGTTGGGGCCCCACTAAAAAATTTGGTCCCCCAAAAAGTCCTGCCAAATCCTTCTAATAAACTGGGGAATGAACGGGTTTTTGGCAACCCAAAGTTTTTTTCCAGGGATTTGCAAACAGCCCAAATTTTTTGGGGTTCCCCCAAAAAATTTCACCCTTTTCCAAAAGAAGATTTTTAAGAAAACGGGGAAAAACCTTCGGGGAAGGGTTTCTCCAGGAAAAAATTTAAATTTGCTTGGGGCCCCCCGGGGGAAACTTTTAAATTTTTTCCCGGGGTTACATGTATGGGAACTCGGGCAAACTTTGCCCCCAAAACCCAACCAGTAAATTTGAAAAGGTTTTCTCCCTTAAAGGGTGCCCCTTTTTCATTAAAAACCTTTTAGGGTTTTTTCCCTTGCCTTTTTGGCCCTAATTAAAGGTCAGCCCAAGACAGGAAGGAAGATTTTGAAGCCCCAAATTTTCCCCTTCGGCCAACCTGGGCCCCAAAGATTTGGGAAAAGTGGCCTTTTAACCTCGTTACTGTTTTGGGGCTCCCTCGGGGGGGCAATTACCCCTTTTCCATAAACAGGGTAGCGGAACCTTCCTAAAAAATTTAAAATTAAAGGAAAGCGGGGCCCCTGTAAAAATGAGGAAAAAGGGGGAATTTTTTTTTGGGTGAAAAGAAGGGACCCCCTGAAAAAAAATTTTGGTTTGGGGGTCCCCTATCAGGGTTAAAAATTTTCCTTTTTTTTCTTTAAACAGCCAAATTTCCCACCTTTTTTCCATTTTTGGGTTCAAGCAGTTTTTAAAAAGGCGAAAAACCCCCTAGCCCTCCCGCGGGACCCAAGGAAAAAATTTTACTCCAATTTTTTGGTACCAAAAAACGGGAGGGAAAGACCTTTTTTTGGATTACCTGAAAAGGGGTCTTTAAACCCCCTTTCAAAGCCCCTTTTTTTTCCGGATGGGTACCTTAGTCCAACCCTTCCCTTTTCCTGGGTGGCAAGGTGGGGCTTTAAACCCCTTTCAGGTCGTTTTATCAACAAAATAAAGGGAAAAGGTTTTCCATTTTAGTGGGGGGAAATTAAAATTTTGCCCTTTTTGGCCCTCCCACGGGTTTTGTTTCTTTTGGGCTTTGGTTCGGGAAACCTGGAAACAAATTTTCTAGGGGGTTTTTTTCTTGGGTTTTGATTCCCTCGGGCCAAACCAAAGGGGGTTGGGCCCCTTTTCCCAAGGGGGTCCCCTTTTCAAAATTTCAACAACAAAGGTATTTTAAACTCAAAAAAATTTCTGCCTTTTTCCCCTTTAAATTCCTATTACCTTCTAGGGCGGTTTTCCACATGGAACTTTTGAAAACTCCTGCCAAAGGTTTTTCCCCCCCATTGCGGGTTTCAATTTTAAATCCACAAAAAAAGAAAAAGGCCAGTTTGTCCTAAAAATTAGGGTTCCCCAGGGCAGAAAATCCCTTTTCCCTTGGTTTTTTTGGGGGTACGGATTTTTTTTGAAATTTTTTGGTGCGGTTTTCCCTTTTTTTTTTAAAAGGGCTTCTGTCGGGGAAAAACTAATCCTCGGTCATAAAAAAAGGGCCCCCTTTTTGGGGAGGTCTTCCCAGGGTTCTTAAACCCTTTTTTGGGGCCCCTTTTCCCTGTGGACGGGCAGCGGAAATCCCCCCCTTTTTATTGGTAAAAATTTTCAGGACAGCCCAGGGCACGGGCCCTTTGCCACCCATTTCTTGGAAATGGGGCAGTACTTTTCTTGCAGGCCCTTCAAGACTCTCTCCCGGGACTATTGCAATTCAGACAGACAATATGTTGTGTGGAACCCAAAAAAGGGGCGGAACCAGGTTACCAAAGCCCTTTGGCGGGGATCTCTTCTCAATGGTTTCGGGTGGGCCCCTTAAGTACTCATAGCGGACAGGCTGAGCAGAGCCATTTTTGATGGTCTCTCAACCAGCTGTGCTTTTCAGAAGGTGGGGTCAGCCTTGTGCGTCTTTTGCAACCTAAAAAAGAAGGACTTCTTCCCCCTTTTCTTCGGGGCCTCAGTGTTGGGGGTCTTCTGTATGCCTTTTTTTTTTTTTGTTAATAGAAAGCAACTTTTTTGGTCAGAATGATCCTTGTTGTTTCCTCAACAAATTTTTTTTTTTCCCTGCAAGTCATCTACTGGATCAGCCCTGGCTTTGGACCCAGCGCCAGATCTTCTGACACATCAGCCCCTGCATCAATCTCTTAATCTCACCTCACAGCTTTTGCTCCATTTCCCAACCTAGGGGCTTCCTCAATCTCTCATTCATTTTGGGTTCATCCTTTGGCCAAAAAAAGACTTATGCTAGACTTTCTCTGTTTGGGCAAAAACAAGTTGACCCTTTTTACAGTTCATGTCCTTCAGTTTGAGTTTTTAGAACTTTTAAAATTTTGGGTTTTTCTTGACCATCAGAGTTCAGCTGGCAGCTAGGGTTTTTCATGTTATTTAGAAAAAGCATTATTTTACACACTTTGTGCCTTTCTAAAGGAATCTTACTTGGGCCCCAAAAAAGATCCCCCCCACCAGGGGACCAAAATTTGGGTGCTGTCTTTTAATTCTCCCTTTTTGACCCTTTACTTCCTGTTTGTTGTTGTCTCTTGGAAAACTCTGTTCTTAGTAGCCATCCTTCAGCGAAAAGGGGTTTTCAACCCCTTTTTTTCCCCTTTCCTTACCTTTTTTTCACAAAAAGTGTGTCAAACAAATTTCCCTTTTTTTTAAAGTATTCTAAAAATCTAATCAGACCATGATCTTCCTGTCTTCTTATTTTCCCAAAAGGTCTGAGGGGGTTAATTGTCTGGACTTTCATTAAATTGGTTCTACCTGGATAAACCAAAAAAGCAGGAAATCAGAACATTCTTCCTGTCTTGGGAACTGAAGTAATCCATTTTAAAGTAACCTTGCCCAGGTGGTTGACCTCTGTTTTTGTTGATTTAAAGGGGTAAACCCCTTTTTTAAAAAAGCTCATTCAAAAAACCCTTTTTAAAACCCCCCAAAAATTTTTTTTATTTTTCCCCCCCCTTTCCCCCCTTTTTTTTTTTTTTTTTCCCCCCCTTCCTTTTTTTTCCCCTTTTTTTTCCCCCCCACTTTTTTTTCCAACCCCCAAAAATTTTTTTTTTTCCCTTTTTAAAAAAAAAATTTTCCCCCCTTTTTTTTTTTTTTTCCCTTCCCTTGTTTTTTTTTCCCCCCCTTTTTTTTTTTTTTCCCCCCCTTTTTTTTTTTTTTTTTGTTGTTTTTTTTTTTTAATTTTTAAATTTTTTTTTTTTTTTTTTAAAAATTTATTTTTTAATTTTTTTTTTTTTTTTTTTTTTTTTTTTGGGGTTTTTTAAATTTTTTTTTTTTAAATTTTTTTCCCCTTTTTTTTCCCCCCTTTTTTTTTTTTTTTTTTTTTTTTTCCCCTTTTTAAAAATTTTTTTGTTTTTTTCCTTTTTTTTTAAAAAAAAAAACCGGGGAATTTTTTTTTTTTTTTCTTTTTTTTCCCCCTTTTTTTTTTTTTTGGTTTTTTTTTTTTTCCCTTTTTTTTTTTTTCCCGGGGGAAAATTTTTATTTTTCCCCCCCCTTTTTTTTTTTTTTTTTTTTTTTTTCCTTTTTTTCCCCTTTTTTTTCCCCCCCCCCTTTTTTTTTTTTTT
This sequence comes from Protopterus annectens, assembly GCF_019279795.1. Lineage (NCBI taxonomy): Eukaryota > Metazoa > Chordata > Ceratodontiformes > Protopteridae > Protopterus > Protopterus annectens. The sequence goes on from NC_056732.1 coordinate 147,694,296, forward strand.
TTCCCCTTTTTTCTTCTTTTTTCCCCTTTTTTTTTTTTTCTTTTTTTATTTTTTTTCCTTTTTTCTTTTTTTTTCCCCCTTTTTTTTTTTTTTTTTTCCTTTTTTCCCCTTTTTTCCCCTTTCCCCCCTTTTTTTTTTTCTTTTTTTTTTTTTTCCTTTTCCCCTCCCTTTTTCCCCCCTTTTTCATTTTCCCCTTTTTTTTTTTTTTCTTTTTCCCTTTTTTTTTTTTTTCCCCTTTTTTTTTTCCCTTTTTCCCTTTTTTTTTTTCCCCTTTTTTTTTTTTTTCCTTTTTTTTTTTTTCCCTTTTTCCCCTTTTTTTTTTTTTCTCTTTTTCCCCCTTTTTTTTCCCCTTTTTTTTTTTTTCCCCCCTTTTTTTTCTTTTTCCCCCCCCCCCCTTTTTTTCCCCCTTTTTTTTCCCCCCTTTTTTTTTTCCCTTTTTTCCCCCCTTTTTTTTTTTTCCCCCCCCCCCCCTTTTTTTTTTTCTTTTTTTTTTTTTTTTTTTTTTTTTTCTTCCCTTTTTCCCCCCCCTTTTTTTTTTTTTTTTTTCTTTTTTCCCTTTTCCTTTTTTTCCCCCCTTTTTTTTCTACTCTTTCCCCTTTTCCCCCTTTTTTTTTTTTTCCCCCCCCCCCCTTTTTTTTTTTTTTTTCCCTTTTTTACCCCTTTTTTTTTTTTCTTTTTTTTTTTTTGGGCCCCCCCTTTTTCTTTTTTTTCCTTTTCTTTTTTTCCCCCTTTTTTTTTTTCCCCCTTTCCTTTTTTTTCTTTTTCCCCCCCCCCCCTTTTTTCCCACCCTTTTTCCCCCCCCTTTTTTTTCCCCTTTCCTTTTTCCCCTTTTTTTTTTTTGATTTTTTTTTTTTTCCCCCCCTTTTTTTTTTTTTTTCCCCCTTTTTTTCCCCCCCCTTTCCCCTTTTTTCCCCCCCCTTTTCCCTTTCTTCCCCTTTTTTTCTTTTTCCCTTTTTTTTTTTTTCTCCCCTTTTTTTTTTTTTTTTTTTTTTTTTTTTTTTTTTTCCCCCTTTTTTTTTTTTTTTTTTTTTTTTTTTTCCCTCCCTTTTCCCCTCCCCCTTTTTTCTTTTTTTTTTTTTTTTTTTTTTTACCCCCCTTTTTTTTTTTCCCCCCCCCCCCTTTTTTTTTTTTTTTTTCTTTTTTTCCCCCTTTTTTTTTTCCCTTTTCCCCTTTTTCCCCCCCCCTTTTTTTTTTTTTCTTTTTCTTTTCCCCCCCCTTTTTTTTTTTTCCCCCCCCCTTTATTTTCCCCCCCCCCTTTCCCCCCCCCCCCCTTTTTTTTTTTAAAAAAGGGGGGGGCCCCCCCCTTTTTTTTTGGGCCCCCCCCTTTTTTTTTTCCCCCTTAAGCTTTTTTTTTTTTTTGGGGGGTTTTTTTTTTGGGGCCCGGGGGGGGCCCTTTTTGGGAAGGGGGTTTTTTTTTTTTTTTATTTAAAAAAATTTTTTTAAGGGGGGGGGGGGTTTTTTTTTTTTTTTTTTTTTTTTTTTTTTTTTTTTTGTCCTTTCCCCCTTTTTTTGGGGGGCCCCCGGGGGGGGGGGTTTTTTTTTAAAATTTTTTGTTTTGGTTTTTGGGGGAAAAAAGGGGGGGGTTTTGGGGCCCCTTTTTGGGGGGTTTTCCCCCCGGGGGGGGGGGTTTTTTCCCCGGGGGGTTTTTCCCGGGGGTTTTTCCCCCCTTTTTAATTGGGGGTTTTAGGGTTTCCCCCCCCATTTTTCCCCCGGGGGGGGTTTAAAAAGGGCCCCCCCGGGGGTTTTTGGGAAGGTTTTTTTAAAAAAAACTGTTTTTAACCCCCCCCCCAAAAAAATTTTGGGTTTTTTGGGGGAAAAAAACCCCGGGGGAAATTTTTGGGGGGGCCCCGGAAAGGGAAAAAATTTTTCCCCCGGGTTTTTTTTTCTTTGGCCCCGGGGTTGGGGGTTTTTTCCCCTTTAAAGGGGGAAAATTTTTTCCCCCCGGCCCCCCAAATTTTTTTTGGAAAAGGAACCTTTTTTTAAAAAAAACCCCAAAAATTTTCCCCCGGGGGGGGGGCCCCCAAAATTTTTTTAAAAAAAAAAAAAGGGGGGGGGGGTTTTTTTTTCCCCCCCCCCGGGGGGGGTTTTTTGGGGGGGTTTTTTTTAATTTTTTTTTTTAAAAAAAAAAATTTTTTGGGGGTTTATTAAAAACCGGCCCCCCTTTTAAAAAATTTTTTTTTTTTTTTTTTGGAAAAAAAAATTTTTTTTTCCCCCCCGGGGTTTTCCCCCCCAAAAAGGGGGGGTTATTTTGGGGGCCCCCCCCCTTTTTTTCCCCCCATTTTCCCCCCTTTTTTTTTTTTGGGGAAAAAATTTTAAACCCCCAAAAAAAAATTTTTTTTAAAAAATTTCCCCCCCCCTTTTAAAAAAAAAGAAAAAATTGGTTTTTTGGGGGAGAAACCCCCCCTTTTAAAAAAATCCCCCCAGGGGGGGGAAAAAAAAGGGGGGGGGGGTTTTTAAAAACCCCAAAAAAAAAAAAAAAATTTTTTTTTTTTAAAAAAAATAAACCGGGGAAGGGGGGGGCCCAAAATTTTTCCTTTTTTTGGGCTTTAAAAAAATCCAAAAGGAAACCCTTTTTTTTCCCCTTCCAAATTAAACCCCCCCCCTTTTTGGTTTCCCCCAAAAGGGGGCCCCCAAAAAAATTAAAACCCCCCCCTTTTTTTCTCTTTCTTTTTTCCGGGGGGAAAAAAAATTTTCCCCCCTTTTTTTTTTTTCCCCAAAAAAAATTAAAAATTCCCAAAAAAAAATTTTTTTTTAAAAAATTTTTTTCCCAAAAAAAGGGGTTAAAAAGGGGTAAAATTAAAAGGTTTTTTTGGGGGCCCCCCCGGTTTTTTTTTGGTTTTTCCCCCCCCTGTTTCCCCCCCTTTTTTTACGGGAAAAAAATTTTTTTTCCCCCCCAAAAAAACCCCAAACCCCAAAAAGGAAAACCCCCTTTTTTTAAACCCTTTTTTTTTTCCCCCCAAAAAAATTTTTTTAAAAAAACCCCAAAAAAACCTTTTTTTTTTTTAAAAACAAAATTTTTTTTTTGTATTGGTCTATTAGTATTTTTGTTCTTTTGTAATACTTTTGTATGTTATCCTAGTTTGTGTGTTTTATTCTGTGATCAGAGATGGTGCTATAAAGGGTTTTTGGATTGCTTCTTTGACCAGTTTCATGTAGAGTACAGAGTCATAATAAACTTACTTGCACTTCAACATTTTGTCTTCAGATGTTAGTTGTGCTACATAGAATTGTATTCTGAATACTGATGCTACATTGTGTTTGACCTACAGGGAGCTGAGGAATTGCTTTGCAGTTAAGCCATGGTAAAGGGCAAGTTATTATCCAAGGGATATGCCAGGGTGGCTCACTTTCACTGCTGTTCTTTTGTCTTGCCGTTAACCCATTAAGCTGTCTACTTTTAATAGTTTTTTTTTTTCAGGGAGCTAAAATGTATACATAACCTAATCTAAGTGTAAAGACTTCATCTTCCTTTTGAGGATGGTTTAAAACCGTATAGCCCATCAGATGAGGAATTAAAAGCACAACTGCAAGTACTCAAAACATTCTCAAGTAGATCATCTGTGTTCATTTGTGCAGAAAAGCAACTTTTAAATCAGGAAAACTGCAGCACCAAAGAAACGTCAGTTTGGGACAGGTATGTGGTATAAAAGGACTTGAGCAAGAGGGAGTGTATAAATATTTTGGATTTGATGAAAGATCAACAATAAAATGTGAAGACTGAATAAAACTCAGCAAGGAATATTTTGGACTAAAATTAATACTGAAAACAGCCCTGACGTCTGGGGCAAAGTCCAAGCTACAAACCAGTTTGCTCTTCCTGTTCTTAACTTTAGGGGGTGATTGACTTGCCCCCAAGGGTATTGGATCAGTACTTGGACAGGAGAACACGAAAAATGCTTTATGCTTGCCAAATGATATAATCTTGGTACACACTAATTTTGATAGATATTCCCCATTATGGAGGAGGTGTGGACCTCCTAGAAATTGATTTGTATGTATATATAGATCTGCAGTCCTAGGACTGCATATCTATACATTTCTGCTGACCTTACAAGATCCGAACATGGTGAAAGTTTTAAAATGAGGAGAATAAGTCTAAGATGACTTCCCTGCTTAGTTTTAACAGAAGTATATCACTGTCAATCAGGAATGGAAATCAAACCAGAAGTAAATGTCTGGCAGCAACTGGAATATGTCAAAAAAACAAAAGAAAATATAAAGTGAAGGATCAGATGAGAAGATAAGAAATGTGGAAAATGCAAAAATATAGTTGCAAGTAAAAAAAAAATTGGAACAATCTCATGTTGATCAGGATCTAGCACAGGAATGGGTGAGAGGTGAATTTAGAGGAAATGATAGTCCCAAAACTACTGTGTAGAAAAAAAGACCACCACACGAAAGTTTGAATATTTTATCTGCAAAACCACATACAGTTCCACAAACTGAGCGCTTTCGACCATAAAACAAAGGTCTTCATCAGAACACACATTACTAAAGGAAATACCTATATGTAGTCAAACACTAATACAATTATCTAATAAAAACATTAATATAGTTGTTAAAGAATCCTTCACAATAAATGTTGATGATCAAAGGAGCATGTACATTAAAAAACATAAAAATATTGATACATTTACACTTGTCCTGATCAACTTTTCTGTTTAACACTACTTTATAATTCACATTATTCAACAGAGGTGTGTTTGTAAGCATTGAAAAGTATCTGCTACTTAAATGCTTTAAAATCCAGCCCACTGTCCCTGTCCCCTTTAAAATTATTGGGTCCAAAATCAATAACTGTACTTGGGCCTCCAATATTAACCTATGTACATGTTGGTTTACAAAGTCCTTTGAACATGTTGGGGAAACGGACAAATGCAGGTTTTGTTAAACAGAATTGGAAGCTGTTGAATGTCTTGTTGCTGGGTGTGATACACTAGTGGCACAAGGCCTATATACTGAAAGGAATAATAATGTGGCAAGACCGTTGCATTGGGGTTTGTGCAAACATTATAATATTGAAGTAGCTGAAAAGCATTGGAAGCATGAGCCACATAGCATTATAGAAAATATTTTTATGACATGCGATCACCCTTTATCAACAGGTCAAAAAATAGTTGCTAGAAAACCAGATGTAGTTGTCCATGAAAAGAAGACAAAATAGCATTGATCATTGAAACTGCTACACCCATTGTCTTGGGTACAGAGAGACTATCATAAAATATGCAGGATTTGCAGACAAATGAGCCGATGTGGAAGGGGGATACCCAAACAGTTCCTGTAGTAAATAGGATCAGTGTGTCTCATAGAATTTATAGTCTCATTTACATATGTTACCAATACATGTAACTCTGTATGAACTGCAGAAGGAGTCCATTCTGGCCACATTACGGGTGGTGCGAACAGCACTTTTGTCGATTTAAAGTCAAAGATTGAAACAATACTAATTTCATGACTGTTATGCATGCTTTGATTTAGGAGTGTGGTACATTCATGTCATGCTATTAGAAACTCAAGTCTTGGATAAATTTTAAAAGGGAGTTGTTGACCAAGGTGTTTGGAGAGACTATAGAATTAGTTGGCGTTTGGGTGTTGTATACAAGGTGTGCTCAGCAGATGAGATAATACTGTACTGTTTGCATTTACTTTTGTTCTTCTGTACAGCACTGCTTGGTAATGCATACTTTGTACTGTCGTGGTTCCATGTTATAGGGTCATAGGTGTGTACTAGGCTAATAGCTTTGGAACCTTTACAAGCCTAGCCCATAGGATTACACTGGCATTGTGCCACCGACCTTAGTTCCCAGTGCTTCTGTCAAGTAGAGCCACTGGAGTGATCCCCAAGGTGAATTTTCTATCTCCCATCCACTCATCATGTGTTACTCTAAGTGAAATGTATGTTTAGCTTGAATTTTTCTGTGAATTTTCCTAGCAGTAGGTTTAAAGTTTTGAGGTTGCGTAAGGAAATGACAGAAAGCTTGTGTACCACTGTTGTGATGTATGAATTCCATGGGAGCATAACCAGTCTACAGTTGGATATACATTCCAGAGTTTTTTTTCCATTTACAAAAGAGTAGTAATTTAAAGTTGGTGGGGGGGCACTAAAATCTTGACGTGTGTCTGTGTGTCTCTGTGTCTGTCTGTGTCTGTCTGTGTCTGTGTGTCTCTGTGTCTGTCTGTGTGTCTCTGTCTGTGTGTCTCTGTCTCTCTCTCTGTCTCTGTCTCTCTCTCTCTCTCTCTCTCTCTCTGTGTGTGTGTGTCTCTCTCTCTCTCTCTCTCTCTCTCTCTCTCTCTCTCTCTCTCTCTCTCTCTCTCTCTCTCTCTCTCTCTCTCTCTCTCTCTCTCTCTCTCTCTCTCTCTCTCTCTCTCTCTCTGTCTCTCTCTCTCTCTCTCTCTGTCTCTCTCTCTCTGTGTGTCTCTCTCTCTGTCTCTCTCTCTCTCTTGATCACAGGCAATTGGACTGCATAGTAATAAGCAAATGGCAGACAACCTATCACTGTGGTCAGAAGTGGGGGGGGGGGGGTGAAAGAAAAAATAAAACTAATTTGCAGGCCACTGACATAAAAGTTCACAGTATACAAGGCAGTGTTAGCCATGCCCTCTGCTTTTTGACAACCCTCCCCTTTTTTTTGGTAGGTCTAGAGCAATTGGAGATTGTATTTATTTGTATCAGATTTGATAATGTATGGTTTTGCAAATTACTTTTCATAGGCTGATGGGTCTATATTTAATGGAATTTGAAGTGGGACCCCTTTATGGAAGAAAATAGCAGTAACCATTTTCAATAACTCTGGAAAATAGCCTATGCTGAATTTGAAGTAAGTGTTCAGAAAGGGGTATGTCTGGTGCTGTTGGTTAAACAGCCAGATGTGTTATTGAGGCATGTAGAGGCAAGAGGTACTATTTAAAGTTACTGAGAGTGCAGTAAGGTGTGATCCATAATGATCTTGTGGAATTTTGGGAAGTAAAATAACTGTGTTTAGCAGAGATATTGCTAGGCCAGCTACTGCCCTCTGCACCCTCCTGTGAGTTGCAGACATAAGGACCCAAAAAAAAATCCTTTAGGAAAAAAGCTATTATATTTCTACATAATGACTTTCTGTCTGAACACCTTTTCAGAAGCTGTAGCAGAGCGAGACATTAGCTTCATGCTACAGTTTATAACAAACTCGCACGTGTGTGAAAACACTGCAAGTTAATATTTAAATGGCTCCACTGTCTATCCTTCGCTGCTTCAGTGACTACAGAGGTCATTCCCAGATATGCAATGAAAGCAATTGCATCATGGCCTTGTAGGGACCACTTGGCATGGCATCTGCAGTGCTGATTGTATTCCTTCATAGCTTGCATCCAAGGCCACATTCCTCTTTGCCCCTCTTTAACTTACAACTTCAGTTTAAGGACTTAAGTTACTGCCAGTATACTTGCAGATAAGTTTTTGATTTATTTGGGTCAGAGTGGGTAATACCTTTGTTGATGAATTTGGGGCATTGCTGAGTGTTATTTCTTAACCTAACAATGTGATGCAATTTAAAGAAGGATTTATGATTATTTTGAATGTTTATTTATGTGTTACACTGTGACCACCTTTGAGGTAATCTTTGAGGTTTTGAGCTTTTTGACATGGCCTTTAATAGGGGTAATATCTTAATTTCCTTTTTTCTTTCCATGGCTTATTGATTTTGCATTCTGCCAAGATGGGTTTAGTTTTATGTTCCCCAGTATGTTTGATGCTGCTTGCAGTAGATTGGCTTATTTAATAGACAGTAAAATTTTTATTTTTATTACTCTCTGCTGACCAGTTCATGCTACTACGCTGTTGACATCTTTTCATGGGAGTCCTGGGGTGATGGCTATACTGACTTGGGAGAAATTTAGCTAGGGCACCTGGGAATCTCCCTTGCCGTTTTAAGTGCTATGGAATTTTTTTTTTTTTTTTTTACATTAATGTATGCTACCACCAATTCTAGCACATAGGACTTCAGTTTAGCAGCTCCTCTTCATTGGCATGAGGGATGAAAATTTTACATATGAAGTTTGGTAGCTCATCATTTCGTTTTAGTAGGTTTGTCTGAAGTCCTTAAATTCAGAGGTGCTTGTGATGAGGTTTAATGCATTAATGCTGTTACTCTAGCTAGATGTAGTGTTTTGGAGTATATTGTATGCACTGGCTTAGCTTACCTGAGTGCAGACAATTAGTGTTCCTGTGGGGATTACCTTTCGTTTTGTGGTTTCCAGAATTGTTAGTGTTACACGTATTGATCTGTGGGCCTAGTTGCCATGATGTAACAGAGGCTTTGTGCTGAGCTGGCTGCCGTGATGTGGCACAGATGCTTGGTATTAAATGATAGTACTGGTGTGAATGGCTATCCAGATGACTGGCTGCCATCGTATAACATACAAGGCAGTACCGTGACAAGCCTGTGAAGTGTTCTGGCTGATGTTCATCGTGCATACAGCTGCAGTCATTACAGATGGGTTATCCTGCCGTCAGGCGGGTCCTCGGTCGGCCGAATTCCAAAGTCTAGGTCTGGCGTCAGTTGTCGTCGCTTCTTCCCTGACGTCAGTGCGGCAGGGGTACAAAAGAGGCAGCTGATGCCATTTTCTTCAGTCTTTCTTGCCGCGCGGTGCCCGAAGCAGAAGCAGTTTGCAAGTGCCGGTTGGCCAGCTCCTGAGATTTATGAAAGTATTTCAGCCAAAGTCTTCTTGAAAGCTAAGTACCCCATTGGGGAAACTTTTCTTGCTTCAGACCGATGTCAGACAAAGTTAATAATTGCATTTCTTGTGAGAAGCAAATACCGCATAAGGATTTCCACTCTTTCTGTATACCTTGCTTAGGCCCAGACCACAACGTCTCGGCCTGCCGTTTTTGTGCTAGATTCAACAAGTGCACTTTTAAGTGCCGGGCAGAGTTCGCCCTTCATTATTTTGGCAAAAAACTTAATTATATCATGTCGTCTGATACTCCGACTCCAGTTTTGAGCAAAAGACACAAAGATAAAGACCGACATCCGAGGTCCACACCGACTACTGAGACCACGCTTAGGCCGACTACAGGTTCTCCAGTTCTCAGCGAGGCGCCTACGCAGCCCCTGAGTACCGATGACACTTCATTGCCGGTGAATACAGTACTCAAGGTCGCAGGCTCCTCGGACCCCATTCCTCCTGCAGATACCGACGCCACTCCTTTCGGGGAAACTCAGAATTTAGACAGGCCTGCCATTTCTCAAGGTGTCTTCAGGCCTTCCTCCTTCTCTATTAAAGCTTTCAGTAAATCTAAAGCAGCCATGAAAACCAAAAAACAGGGTCCTCAGACCTCCTCTCAAGGCCCCATGCCTAAAAAGCAGATGCTTAAAATGACTGAGGATCTGATTACTCTTATCAGGGGTTCCCAACCCCCCTCGGACAAAAGACCGAGATTAGAGGAAGACTACCCTTCCTCAGATCAAGCTTCTTTTACCTCAGAACACTCTGAGGACCAGGATTACGCCTATTCACCTTTTGAAGACTCTGATGCTGAGGAGTCTATTCCCTCGTTCTCCCCCCAGAGGACTACTCTTTTGGGGAAACCCTGCATACATTGAGGGAACACTTTCACTTGGAAGGCCAAGATTACTTGGATTCCAAGAAAAGGCTCTGGGAATTTCTTTTGCTCCCCCAGCATAGGCCCCTGGCTATCCTTCCTGTTTTAGTTATATTGGATGATGTGTACACAGAAGCCAGCCTTAATCCAGATTCTTTACCTCCTGCTCCTGTTAAACCAGACTGGTATTACCGGGTTTGTGATTCTCACCAGTTCCTATATAAAAGCCATACTGCTGACCCAGAAACTATTTCACAGGGTCCCAAGGGAATTAAGGCCTCTACTGCTAAAAACCCATTACCTTCAGAGAGGGATTCCAGAGCTTTAGAAAGGTGGGGGAAAAAGGTGTACACCTTGGCCACTTTAACTATGAGGGCATTAAACTGTCAATTCCACATGCTAAAGTATCAACAGTTTTTGTTATCTCAGTTGAAAAGCAAAATGGCACAACCAGATTTAAGAGTTGCAGGATTTGTTGCATGGTGCAGTGCAAGTGGGTAAACATACCTTGCAGTGTGGTTTTGATGCTTTAGAGGCCTCATGCAGAGCTGCTGTTACGGGGTCTGTTATACATAGGCATGCTTGGCTCAAAGCGCAAACCTTACCAGATCATGTCAAGGCTAAATTATTAGATGCACCTCTTCAAAAAGAAGTATTGTTTGGTGTTAAAGCTGAGGAGGTACTAAAGAAAATGGAGGAAAAAGCTAAATCAATACAAACAGTAAAGGATTTCCTGCAGGTACAACCTTCACGTTTCAGCAGAAACTGGCCTTCAGAAAATTGGTCCTTTCCAGCCACGGACAGACCTCAAAGGGGCAGATCCAGACGCCCTAGGGGTAGAGGGCAACCTCAAGGATCTTTCAGAGCCAGACAGTGGCAAGCACCAACCCCAAGAGGTGGAGAAGATAGATCCGTCATTTAGAAAACGGACACAATGACTTCCCCCCCTACACCTGCCAAGCAAAGCTTTAATGGCAGCACCTTTGGGCGGAAAACTGGCATTATTCTCAAAAAACTGGCATATTTGTTACACAAGACAAATGGATCCTGGACATTATAGACAGAGGCTACAGATTCCACTTTCACACCCTTCCAAAAATGAGAGGCATGCCAAACCTGCCACAAAATCAAAGGGCAGAGGCACAAAAACAAAGTTCCGCTCTCATGGACATGAAAGCGATTCAAGAGGTACCTGCAAAAGAACAAGGTCAAGGGTTTTATTCCAGACTATTCCTGGTACCAAGGAAAGACAAAGATTGGAGACCTATCTTAAACCTATCCATCCTAAACACATATCTACAGGTGTCAAAATTCAAGATGCTCACATTACAGCAACTTCTTCCCATGCTGGGCAAAGGAGTCTTGGCTGGTAACATTGGACCTCAAGGAGGCATACCTGCATGTCCCTATCAGACAAGATTGCAGAAGATACCTCAGATTTCTTGCAGGTTCAACCCATTACCAATTCTCTGCGTTGCCCTTTGGCTTATCTACTGCGCCCAGAGTGTTTACGAAATGCCTGGCATCAGTAATCACCTTCTGCAGACTACAAGGAATACAAATCTACCCATATCTGGACAACTGCCTGATCCAAGCGGACAGCAAGGACATACTATTGCAGCACCTGGCGTTTGTAATAAAACTGTTGAACTACCTGGGATACACAGTCAACAAAAAGAAATCAAAACTAATACCCTTTCAACAAATAATTTTCCTGGGTGCCAGCTTGAATACAGCCACCCAGATGGCCTCCCTCACGCCAGACAAACAAGGGCAACTGTCTCAATACTTCAGCAAAATGGCAACTTTCACCAGGCTAACTGCAAGGAAAGTCCTGCAGGCTCTGGGGTTCATGGCATCTTGCATCCTAATAATCCCATGTGCAAAGCTGCATATGAGGAAACTTCAGTGGTACCTAAAAAAACTTATGGTCTCAACACAGCCACAGCTTGGAAACAATTATACCACTCATTCCATGCCTTCAAAAGGAATTTTTGTGGTGGGCTCAAGCATGCCAAAGAAACACAGGTCTCCCTTTCTGTGTACCTCAAGCAACTCAAATCATCACAACAGACTACGCCTGGGGAGCACACATGACAGATCAGTGCATTCAGGGAAAATGGTCCCAAAAAGAGAAGCACCTACATATCAACCAAAAGGAAATGCTAGCCGTGCAAAATGCCATTATGACCTTCAAAGACCTACTGCATCCAGGCCAGCTATTGATGAGGACAGACAATACCACAGTGATGTGGTACATAAACAAACAGGGGGGAACTCATTCATACCCCTTGTGCAGGCAAGCCATGACCCTATGGAACACAGCACTGGAATTGCAAATTCAGCTACAGGCACAATTCCTGCCAGGGAAGGAAAACACACTGGCAGACAACCTAAGCAGAAATATGACAGATCCACACGAATGGAAGTTGCATCCTCAAGTTTTCACAAAGATAACTCGGGCATGGGGACAGCCAGACATAGATCTCTTTGCTACCCACAGAAATTACCAGTTGAAAAAATTCTGTTCGAGCACCCATCATCCACAGGCCTGGAAAGTGGACGCACTCTCTTTCGATTGGACAACATTGACAGTTTATGCCTTCCCTCCTCTTCCTCTACTGCCCAAGGTTCTATTAAAAGCCAGAGCAGAGAGGCCGCAAGTGATTCTCATTGCTCCAGACTGGCCAAGACAACACTGGTATCCGCTCCTGAAGAGCCTGACATATTCCCCACCATGGATCCTACCTCTAGTCCCTCTTCTGTTGTCCCAGCACAACTACAAAACCCTTCACAGCCAGCTCAAAACCCTAAATCTAGCTGCATGGAGAATTCCTTGATTTCCCAACAGACTCTCCTCTCCAAGGAGGTGCAGGATGTCATCTTGGAGGCCAGAAGACCTTCTACTAGAAAAGCCTACTCCGCCAAATGGAAACGATTTTGTGCCTGGAATCAAGAAAAGGGCTAGAATCCTTGGGTAATAAATATACCTCAAATTTTACAGTACCTAGCTGAGATGTTAAATGGTGGACTTTCCTTCTCCTCCATCAAGATCCACGCTTCAGCCATTTCTGCACAATACAACACAGATCCTCCTTTATTCTCACATCCTCTCTTAAGGCAGTTCCTCAGAGGGGCCAAAAATATAAAACCCCCAAGGAAACCACCAATCTTTGCTTGGGACCTCAACTTCGTATTGGAAAAGCTGACCCTTCCTCCCTTTGAGCCAGCTTCTTCAACAGAACTACAATACTTGGCATGGAAAACGGCCTCTCTTCTGGCTATCACCTCAGCACGCAGGGTTTCTGAGCTACAGGCCCTCATGTCTGTGCAACCATTCATCATTTTCCATCAGGACAGTTTCCTTACGAACCAACCCTACCTTTATGCCAAAGGTAGTATCCAGTGTAGCTTTGAATCAGACTATCCACCTACCTACCTTTTATCCAAATCCACAAAAATAAAGGGGAAAGACTACTACATTCCTTGGACATTCACAGACAACTTCGTTATTATTTGGACAGGACAAAGCCATTCAGGAAATTCGAGCAACTCTTTGTGTCCTATGCTACAGGTGTTCAAGGAAAGGCTATTTCCAAACAGACAATTTCAAAATGGATAGCCCACTGCATACGCTTTTGTTACTCATTTCATGGAAAAACTGTGCCTGCATGCATCAGATCCCACTCCACCAGGGCCACAGCTACCTCTGCAGCTTTCCTCAGGGTTGTTCCTACCAAGGACATTTTGGAAGCAGCCACTTGGAGTTCAGTGCACACTTTCTCCAAGCACTATCACCTTCCACTATACTCTAAATCTAGAGCGGGTTTTGCCACTGCAGTCTTGCAAGGGCATCCTCGCTCCTCCTAGTTCCACTTGGTGCCTACCACCCTTGATTAGCTTTGGGATTCTTCCCATCTGTAATGACTGCAGCTGTATGCACGATGAACATAGTACAGTTTTGTACCTACCATAAATGTAGATGTTAGAGTGCTCATACAGCTGCAGTCCAGGTTACCCCCCCCTCCATCCCCTCTTAGGACAGGCCTTATGACAAACACCTTATCATACAACCTATTTGGGGTATTCTCTTATGGTGTATTTGCTTGCAATTACTGTGTTTTGATTATTCTATTTTACATGTTTGCATAACTTTATGTTTTGCCTTCCTTCTGGGGGCGCCTGACATCTGGGGCAAGAAAAACTGAAGAAAATGGCGTCGGCTGCCTCTCTTGTACCCCTGCCGCACTGACGTCAGGGAAGAAGCGATGACAACAGACGCCGGACCTAGACTTTGGAATTCAGCCGACAGAGGACCCGCCTGATGGCAAGATAACCCATCTGTAATGACTGCAGCTGTATGAGCACTCTAACATCTACATTTATGGTAGGTACAAAACTCTACTTTTTTGGGGTCCTGTTGCAGTGCAACACTCTAACTAAAAAGTCAGTCTGTGTGATGTGGCCAAAGACCTTTGCATACTACAGTGCCAGCTCATGGCCTGTACATTTTAATGGGGGTGCAGTGTGGTTGTAGTTGTTTAAGTTCTGTGGTATAGCCTATACCTTTTATGACTCCCTTGTATAGGTTCATAGGTGTGTACTAGGCTAATGTCCCTGGAGTCTTTACAAGCCTAGCACATAGGATTACCCTGGCATTGTGCCACCCGACCTTGGTTCCCAGTGCCTCTGTCGAGTAAAGCCACTGGAGTGATCCCTGGGGTGAATTTTCTGTTTCCCATCCACTTATCAAGATTTCTCTTGAAGAGGGCCAGTGAGGTGTTCTGCTTGATATGTATGGGAAGTCTGTTCCATAGCGTGGGCAGTCCCTGGGTTATGAACTTGTCCCTCCAGCATGTTCTGTTGATTGTGTTAATGAGGTTGAGGTCTCTGGCGTGTGTGGTGTGGAGGGATTGGGATTTCTTCAGATGTAGCATTTCTAATAGAGTTGGGTCAGACATGGCTTTGTAAGTCTAGCAGAGATCACCTCTAAGTAGGCGATATGAGACAGAGAATAGTTGAAGTTTTTAAGTCTGTCCATATAGGACAAATGTTTAAGGCCTAGGATCCCCTTTGTGAGGTATTTTGTGGCCTCTCCAGTTGTTGCAGGTATTTTAGTGAGGTACATGCCAAATGGGGCATTGTACTGAATGATTGGCCTAATGAGGGAAGAGTAGAGGGAGGCAATGACCTCTTCTTCCTGGATGCAAAGCCCTTAGTAATGAGATGTGTCACATAGAAGGACTTTCTGACCACAGTGGCAATGTGGTGCTCAAAAGAGAGGTTGCTGTCAACCTGTGTTCCCAGATCTTTTTTAACGCCTTCTGTGCTCAGTGGACTATCATCAGTGTGGTAATTCATGGGAACTGGTATATGGACAGTCCGTAAATGTCTGGCCTGTATGGACTGAACAAAGACGGCACACACTGAACAACCATCTACCTCTGTGACTATTTCAAAAAAATGTACTATGTTATGTAGAAATGACAAAACATTGCAAAAACAAACTAGTTGAAAAGAGGTTTTGGAACCTATTGCAACTCTGACATGACATGTCCTATGGCTTTGCAAATTTGTCTGTGCTGATTCTGTAATTTCCTGGGTATGTGGGAGTGCCACCTTTTGTGAAGAGTTATCCAAACATCTGACTTTGTGCTTTGCTTTGGTACAGGTCTTTTGACTAAACTTCAGTTAAATTCAGGAGAGATCCTGTAAATGTATTTCTGGCATTGTTTGCTATCATTGCCAGTACTGTATCTATGGAAGTGGTATTTTTTGCCTTTCTGATCTGTTTCAACATATTCCTGGAAGATTTTGGTAGTTGGAAGTTACTCTACCACGTCTACTGTTCTGAAGATTGCTTCTGTGGTAACGTTAGCACAAAGTTTTACATGTAGCTGCTTAGCAGTGCTTTTAGGGACCAAGTGTGTGGTGCTCCTTTGGATTAATTTAGAACACTGCTGGGAATTTTCTTATTTTGCAGATGTAGTTAGACTGGTTTGTAGTTATCTTGGACTACACATACTTTCTGTTCCTGTTTTTGCATCCCTCTTCCTGATGGTAGTGGATTTTAACTGCCAGCCCTTTTGTTAAGAGCCAAGGTGCCACACAGACACAGACACAGACACAGACACAGACACAGACACAGACACAGACACAGACACAGACACAGACACAGACACAGACACAGACACAGACACAGACACAGACACAGACACAGACACAGACACAGACACAGACACAATGCTGTTTTCAGTGTTTGCTGTGTTCTACTATTGCCGTTTTTTGGGGGAGTGGGATTAGTGAAATAATATCAAACTGGATATTGGTGGTTTGCCTGAAAAAGAAATGGAAAAGGTCATTACTAATGTGTATGATTTGAAAGTCGTATTTGCTCCATATGTGGATGAATGTTGGAAAAACTGAGGGAAATGAAAACAGAAAAAAAATGCCAGTGAGTTATAATTGCATTGAGTTAAAATTTCAACATGTGTGCATTAGCAAACACGTAATAAATGTAGGAAAGTGTGTGTGGGTTTTTTTTTTTTCTGGAAATTAAGTTCATAGGTAGGTACTAGGCTATCTGCCCAAGGGCATTTATAAGCTTAGCCAGAGTGTGTTGGCTTTCGCTGCCCCATTGATTAATTAACTGATCCTCTGTCAAGCAGAGCCAATGAAGTGATGCAAGGGGTGTATTTTCTGTTACCCATCCACTCGTCGAGGTTTCTCTTGAAGAGTGTTAGTGAGGGGCTCTGCCTAATGTAGTTTGGAATTTTGTTCCAAAGCATGGGGAGTCTCTGACAGGAATCTATCCCTCCAGCATGTTCTATTTATTGTTGTGGCGATGTTTAGCTCAGTAGAACGCATGGCTCGCAGTGACTTGGATTTCTTTAGGTGGAGCATGTCCATTAATTCGGAGTTGGACATGGCTTTGTAAGTCAGGCAGAGATCACCTCTGAGTAAGCGATATGCCACTTGAGTACAGCTGGAGTTTTTTCAGTCGGGCTGCATAGGACATATTTTTGAGGCCAGTAATCCTCTTGGTGAGGTACTTTTGTGGTCTCTTCAGCTGTTGGAAGTGTCTTGTGAGGCACATCCCAAATGGGGCATTGTACTCTATGATGGGTCTAATGAGTGATGAGTAGAGGGGAACTATAACCTCATTATTTCTAGATGCGAACCCTTTTTAGTAATTAGATGGGCCACATAGAAGGATTTCCTAACTACTTTGGCAATATGATTGTCAAAGGAGAGATTACTATCTGTCTGGGTCCCCAGATCTCTTATTACCTCTTCTGTATTAAGGGGGCTGCCACCTATGTGGTAATTCATGGGTGTTTTGTTTTTCCCAAACTGGATAACGATGCATTTTTTGGCATTTAGCTTGAGGCCATGACTTTGACACCAGGTGTCTGTCTCAGTAAGGCCCTTTTGGAGGATGTCCATGTCAGCCGGAGAGACAATTATGGCTCCCAGTTTGTAGTCTTCGGCGAAATTGGTTAGCCATAGTCTTCCGGTTTGCCTGTACTTATGAGAAGTATATGCCGAACAATAGGGGTCTCCAGACCGAGCCTTGCGGGACACCACTTGTGACTGGTTTAGAGTCGGACCTGGAGCCCACTATTCTTACCATGCGAGTTCTGTCTGTAAGCCAGTTGTCAACCCATCTCGTGATGTAGGTGTTCATGTTCAGGCTGGTGAGTTTTTCTGTAATACCCGAGTGGAGAATGGTGTCAAAAGCCTTGGCAAGGTCAAGGTATGCTGTGTGAACCACCTTTCCTTTGTCTGTGGCCTTGGTGACTGTCTCGAAGTCAACCAGGTTTAGTAGGCATGATCTGCCCTTAACAAAGCCAAAGTGGGTTGGGTCAAGTGTTCGGTGGTTCCCAGTGTCTTCGTTAATGAGTTCCATGATGTTGTGCTCCATAGCCTTGCAGACCAGGGTAGCCAGGCTTATAGTTACCAGGGTCAGTTGTGGCCCCTCCTTTGTGGAGAGGAATAACCGTTGCTGTGCGCCATTCTATGGGCATGTAGCCTGTGGAGAGAGGCTGTGGTTGAACAGTGTGTTTAGGTGGGGGGGTTAGTTCGTTCTGTAGTTCGTGCAAGATGCAGCCTGGGACACCATCTGGTCCTATTGACACTTTTGAAAGGGGTGTTTTCACCTCTGCGTCTGTGATTTTTGGGACACTACACTTTTTTTTTTTCCAGTATTGTTGTGGGCTCTTTTGGAGGTGAGCGGGGGTTGAAGTTTCTCACTGAATCTATCTGCCAGGATGTTTGCAGTATCAATTGGTTCAGGATATTTTGTGCTATTTTGCACTAGTTCAGTGCATATCTGGGCGTTGCCACTTATAGCTAAAGAAGGCTTTGTAGTTAAGAATCTGTTATCTTTTGAATCCTTGACTATTTTTCTTTTGAAGTTGGTCTTGGATGATTTCACGAGGGACCTTATTTTCTTACTGATACTGATCAGGGATGTCTTTCCTTCTTGGGATTTGCTTTTTTCTGAACTAGTTTCCTCCTATTTTATAGCCGGTTTATGGTAGAGGTCCACCAAACTGGTTTCCTTCTCTTAAGTGAGTGAGTCTTGGTTTTGCTAGTGATGGCACGATCTATGCATCTTTGTAGGTGCTCATAGTTCATTTGTAAAGGTTTCTGCTTCTTGGGCAGAGTTCACCTTTAGCATGGGGGCTGTGAAACTTACCACCTCTGTCTTATGTAAGGTGAAGTTTGCTTTAGAAAAGTTTTTTTACTGTGGTTTCCTTAGTTGGGGGTGGTGGTGGGGTGTGGACATCCAGAGTGATAAGTTTATGGTCTGATCTAACCAGTGACTGGTTGACCTCCGGTATGGAACACCTGTCTCCCATGTTAGTGATGACCGGGTCCAATATGTTTTCATCTCTGTAGGGGAGTTTACTAGCTAATCCAGGGCATTTGAGTTGATGAATTCCTGGAAGAACTGGGCCTGGGAGTTTGCACTCTAGTAGTTTTCCCAGTGAATGGTAGGTTAATTGAAATCGCCCAATATCAGGGTGTTTGGTAGGACTTTCATATTTTCCAGTGTCTCCCGAAAGGTGGAGTGGTAGTCCTGGGTTATGGAGGGTGATCTGTACCAGACCATAATTTGCATTGCAGATTTGCCCGATGTTAGTTGCACATGGATGATCTCAGAGGTATCATGCTGTGCCACTAACCTGGAGGTGTAGGCATCCTTGATGAATATGGATACACCCCCTCCTTTTGTGTTTCGGTCTGTATTCTGTGGCCGAAACGTGTATGAGTTTTAGCCCGGTAGTGCTGGGGTGCTCTCTGGAGCCTTGAACCAGGTTTCAGTTACTGCCCAGATGTCGACGTTCTCCATACTGAGGAGTGCTTCGAGCGCGTGCATTTTGAGATTTAAACTCCTGGAGTTGAGTAGCATAACCCTCAGTTTTTTGTTAATTGTGCTGTTTACAGAGGTGGGTTTGACTTTTGAGCCTTGCCTAAAAAAGGCACTATGGGGGCAGCAAGAGCCTTGGCCAGTATTCGAAAGCCTAGGGGTGACAGGTGCAAGCAGTCTCTTGTGAAGCAACGCTGCTTGTCGAGCATGTCGTCCCAGGCTGACAGACACTGGATCCCCTTTGAATGACACCAGAAGCTTAGCCAATTGTTGAAATTGATCATTTTTTTCTTTATACTGGGGTATCATTCTTGGTGAGAGCAGGATGCTACTCAGGGTCATACCAGCCTGGGCTACATGATCAGAGAGCTTTTCCATGTCTCTCTTTTCATGTAGTCCAGGGAGGTACGTCTCTGGTCATTCACACTAACATGAACAATGACAGTGTCATATTTGTACTTGTTCTGGAGTGACCTGAGTGCTTGTGTTATGTGGCGGATTCTGGCTCCCGACAGGCAGCTAACAGTAATCTTCTGCTTGTCCAGCCTAGTGAGTGGGACGTCATTGTGCCTGACTATAGAGTCAACTATTACTAGTGTGTTGGGTATGTTATTGCGCCTTAAGGGCTGTGATTGTGTGGCACACTGATTTTGTATGTTGTGTTGTCTGGTTTGTGACTGGAGGTACAGGTTGTTTGGGTGTCTGCTTTGGAGGTCTCTGGTGCTTTTGCAGGATGTTCGTGTTACACTGCTGCAGTCATTACACTTGGGTTATCTTGCCGTCAGGCGGTTCCCCAGTCGGCCTGAGTTCCAAAGTCTTGGTCCGGCGTCGGTTGCTGTCGCCTCCTCCCTGACGTCAGTGCGACAGGGGTATACAAGATGCAGCCGACGCCATTTTCTTCAGTCTTTCTTGCCGTGCAGTGCCCGAAGCAAAAGCAGTTCGCAAGTGGCGGTCGGCCATCTCCTGAGATTTTCATTCCGAATCCAGAACTGAAGTCTTCTACAAAGCCAAGTACCCCGTTGGGGAAACTTTTTCTGGTCTCAGACCGATGTCAGTAAAAGTTAATAAATGTATTTCTTGTGGGAAGCAAATACCTCATAAGGATTTCCATTCCTATTGTATCCCATGCCTAGGTCCAGACCACGACGTCACTGGTTGTCAGTTTTGTGCTAGGTTTAACAAGCGCACTATTAAACGTCAGTTTGATTTTGCCCGACATTATTTTGGTAGAAAATTCAATTATACCATGCCGTCGGAACTTCCGACAACCGGAATACACAAAAAGCGCAAAGACAAGGATAGGCATCCAAAGCCTAAAACTGACGAAGCCTCTTCTAGGCCAGTCGCTGTTTTCCGGTTTTCAGCGAGGCCCTGACTACCGCTTCTGTAGAACCACAGGGCCACCTGTCATTCCCATGTGGAGATGGCTGGGCCTTCGGACGCACAAGTTATTCAGCTTACCGAGACTAACCTTTCTTAGGGATCCGGAGTAGCTGAGCAACCCACAGCTTCAGAGGGTGTCTTCAGACCTACTCAGTTAAGCATTAAACCCTCAGCTAAGTCTAAGCCTCCTTTAAAATCAAAGAAACAAATACAACATTCTCCAGGACAGGCCTCCATGCCTAAGAAACAAATGCTCAAAATGGCTGAAGACCTAATCACTCTGATCAGGGGGTCCCATCCCCCTCCTGATAAAAGGCCTAGACAGGATGCAGACTATGACTCATCCGACCAGGTGTCTATCTCCTCTGATTCATCCTCAGACCTAGGATACTCTTTACCCCCTTATGAGGATTCTGATGCTGAGGAATCAATTCCATCAGCCTCACCGCCTGCGGACTACTCCTTTGGGGAAACCCTACATACCATGAGGGAGCATTTCCACTGGGAAGGCCAGGACTACTCAGAATCCAAGAAAAGGCTCAGAGACTTCCTTTTATTACCCCAACACAGACCCCTTGCTATTCCGCCAGTGTTAGATATTGTGGATGATGTGTATACTGAATCCAGCTTAAATCCGGATTCCTTACCTCCAGACCCTGTTAAACCTGACAGATGCTACAGAGTCCCTGACTCACATAAAGTTCTGTATAAAAGTCCTGTAGCTGACCCTGAAACTATTTCTCAGGGACCCAAAGGAGTTAAGGCCTCATCAGCCAAGAATCCAGGTCCCTCTGACCGAGATTCCAGAGCATTAGACAGATGGGGGGGGGGAAGAAAGTATATACGTCTGCAACTTTAGCAATGAGAGCCTTAAATTGCCAGTTTCACATGCTAAAATATCAGCATTTTTTACTGTCTCAGTTGAAACAGAAAATTCTTCCTGAGTCAGATCCTCCTAATTTTAAAGAAATGCAGGATTTATTGCATGCAGCTGAACAAGTGGGAAAGCATACTTTGCAATGTGGTTTTGATTCTCTAGAGGCCTCCTGCAGAGCAGCAGTTACAGGCTCTGTCATTAGAAGGCATGCTTGGTTAAAAGAACATACATTACCAGATCATGTTAAAGCAAAATTATTGGATACACCTTTGCAGCAGGATGTGTTATTTGGAGTTAAGGCAGAGGAGGTATTAAAGAAAATGGAGGATAAGGCTAAATCTATGCAAACAGTGAAGGATTTCTTACAGGTTCAGCCTCCTAGATTTAGCAGAAACTGGCCAACTAAGAATTGGTCCTTTCCAATTACAGACAGACCTCAAAGGGGAAGATACAGACGTCCAAGAGGTAGTGGTCAAACACAAGATCCTTATAGGCTTTGACAATGGGTTGCCTCAGGCCAGAAAGAAGGGGAAGACAGACCCCAACCATATAAAAAGCAGCTCCAATGACTTCCCACTACAGCTGCCAAACAAATCCCTCTTGGCAGCCCCCTTGGGAGGAAAACTGGCACTCCTCTACCACAATTGGCAAATGATTAAAGACAAATGGGTTCTCAACATTGTATTTCAAGGTTACAGGTTCCACTTCCACACTCTGCCAAGGTTAAAAGGAATGCCAAATATGCCTCCAAATCAATGGGCAGAGGCTCAAAAACAAATTATAGCACGCATGGATATGAGAGCTATTCAAAAGGTACCATCACAGGAGCAAGGACAAGGATTTTACTCTACTCTTTCTGGTACCCAGAAAGGACAAAGCCTGGAGGCCCATTCTGGATCTTTCATCTCTAAACACTTACCTGGATGTTCCGAAATTCAAAATGTTGACATTACAGCAGCTTCTTCCCATGCGGGGCAAGAAAGCTTGGCTCATGACTTTGGACCTCAAGGAGGCATACCTGCATATCCCTATCAGACAAAACTGCAGAAGATGCCTCCGATTCATAGCTGGTTCAATGCACTACCAATTCTCTGCACTGCCCTTTGGCTTATCTACTGCACCCAGGGTCTTCACAAAGTGCTGGCACCAGTAATTTCGTTTTGCAGACAAAAAGGAATTCAAATTTATCCGTACCTGGACGACTGCCTGATTCAAGCAGAGAGCAAGGACATTCTTCTAGAGCATCTGGCGTTTAAAAAAGTTAAGTTGCCTAGGGTACACAGTAAATGAAAAGAAATCAAAACTAGTGCCCTCACGAGATAATATTCCTGGGTGCCAGCTTGAACACAATGGACCAGATGGCTTATCACGTGCCAGACAAGCAAGGACAACTGACTCAATACTTTCAATTGATGGCAACAAAGACCCAACTCCCTGCAAGAAAAATTCTGCAGGCCTTGGGTTACATGGCATCCTGCATACTACTAATTCCATATGCCAAACTGCATATGAGGAAACTACAATAGTACCTAAAGAATGTATGGTCTCAACACTGTCAAAGTTTGGAAACAGTTTTATACCACTAATCCCTTGCCTTCAACAGGAGTTTCAATGGTGTGCTCAAGCTTGTCACCTCAACAAGGGACAGCCTTTTACACAACCCACAGCCAGGCAAACACTGACAACAGATGCATCGAATTACGCTTGGGGGAGCGCACATTGCAGGCAAATGTATTCAGGGCACGTGGCCCGCAGAACAAAGGCATCTTCACATCAATCAAAAAGAGATGCTAGCTGTACAAAATGCCCTTATAGCTTTCAAGGACCTGCTGCATCCAGGACAACTATTGATGAAGACCGACAACACCACAGTTATGTGGTACATAAGCAAGGGGGCACTCACTCCTACCCCCTATGCAGACAAGCCATGACCTTGTGGAGCACAGCTATAAACCTTCAAGTTCATCTGCAAGCACAATTCTTGCCAGGAGAGAAAAACACATTGGCAGACGACTTTAAGCAGAAACATCATGGATCCCCACGAATGGGAATTGAATCCACAAATATTCAGAATGATAACGCAGAAATGGTGGAGCCCGGACATAGATCCTGTTTGCATCCCCAATAAACTGCCAGCTACAAAAATTCTGCACAATGAGTTACCATCCACAAGCATGGAAAGTGGATGCCCTCTCATTCAGCTGGGAGAACCTACAAGTATACGCTTTCCCACCACTTCCTCTCCTGCCAAAGGTACTCATAAAAGCCAAGCAAGAAGAGCCAAACATGATCCTGATTGCTCCAGACTGGCCACGCCAGCACTGGTACCCAGTCTTATCGAGTTTAGCGCAAAAACCACCCTGGATTTTGCCTCAAATCCCACATCTGCTGACTCAGCGCAACAATCAAATTCTACACAGCCAGTTAAAGACCTTAAACCTAGCTGCATGGAAGATTCCTTAGTCAAGCAAGCAATGCCTCTCTCCAAGGCTGTTATGGATGTCATTCTGGAGGCCAGAAGGCCAAGTACCAGGAAAGCCTATTCGGATAAATGGAAGAGATTCTGTGCCTGGAACCAAGCTCACAGTCTTGACCCTCTTGTTCCAAACATTCCTCAGATACTACAATACTTAACTGAGATGCTGGACAAAGGCCTCTCCTTCTCATCCATCAAGATCCACGCCTCTGCTATCTCTGCTCATTACAACACGGATCCACCAATTTTCTCTAATCCTCTGTTAAAACAGTACCTCAGAGGGGTAAAAACATAAGACCGCCCCGTAGAGCACCTACTCCAACTTGGGACCTCAACTTTGTTTTGGAAAAACTAACTTTACCTCCTTTTGAGCCAGCTAACACTGCAGAATTAAAATATATCTCTTGGAAAACTGCTGTGCTCCTGGCAATAACATCAGCACCAAGAGTTTCAGAATTACAGGCACTAATGGCAGTTGTACCTTTCCTCATTTTCCACCAGGACTGGGTGTCTTTAAGAACTAACCCTACGTTTATGCCAAAGGTGGTATCCAGTGTGGCTCTAAACCAAACTATTCACCTGCCAACTTTTTATCCTAAACCACAGAACAAAGGGGAGAGACTACTGCACTCTTTGGACATTCACAGGCAGTTACGCTTCTACTTGGACAAAACCAAAGCTTTCAGAAAATCTGAGCAATTATTGGTAGCATATGCTGCAAGAGCACAGGGAAAAGCCATTTCAAAACAGACTATTTCAAATGGATAGGACATTGCATACATTCCTGCTACACGTACCATGCAAAACCTGTACCTAGCAGCATTAGATCTCACTCCACCAGGGCAACAGCCACTTCAACTGCCTACCTCAGGGGAGTACCTACCAAGGATATTTTGGAAGCAGCAACTTGGAGTTCTGTACATACCTTCACCAAGCATTACCATCTGCTTCTATACTCTAAATCCAGAGCTGGCTTCGCCACTGCAGTGCTGCAGGGCCTTATAGCCACCCCTAATGCCTTATAGAACCAGCCACCCTACCTTAGCTATGGGATTCTACCAAAGTGTAATAACTGCAGCAGTGTAACACGATGAACATAGTACAGTTTTTTACCTACCATAAATGTAGATGTTCGAGTGTATGCACTGCTGCAGTCCAGGTTACCCTCCCTCCTTCCCCTTTTACTGGCTGGTAAGTACCTGTGTCTTCTACCCTTACTACCTATGGGGAGTATTTGCTGGTAGCTGTAAGTTGTTTTTTGCTTTTCTTATTATGTATGTTTTATTAGCAATTGGAATTGCCTACCTATTTAGAGGCACCTGACATCTGGGGCAAGAAAAACTGAAGAAAATGGCGTCGGCTGCATCTTGTATACCCCTGTCACACTGACGTCAGGGAGGAGGCGGCAGCAACCGACGCCGGACCAAGACTTTGGAACTCAGGCCGACTGGGGAACCGCCTGACGGCAGGATAACCCAAGTGTAATGACTGCAGCAGTGTATACACTCAAACATCTACATTTATGGTAGGCACAAAACTGTACTTTTTATTTAGAGCCTCCGAGTATGATTTTGTGTATTTGTGTATTTTTTGCCAGTGCTGTTTTAGTAGGTCTGTGTGCGGCTGGAGGTGTGGTGCAAGTGTTATCCTTCTCTTGACCGTCTGTTGCAGTCTTGGATGGAGACAGCTTAGTTTCCATTTTGGCTGTATAATTGCATCTCTCGCATATGTTAGTGTTTTGTGGTAGGAGGAGTGGGTTGTCTGTGTACATGAGGCAGTTGTAACAGTGCCTCAGGATACCCAGATTCATCAGCTGGACTGGAGAGTACACCTGAAATTGCCTTTTGGTCATGCCTGAATAGTTGGGTGAGCTGCTTAGTCGCTTGGTTGGTGAGGGGTGAATAAAGAGCCTTGCCCTGCTGGGCAATCAGTGTCTGGGTATATTAATGCTTGCTATTAGGTCTGAGCAAGTTATAGGGAGAAGGTAGACTATGAAACTATGACAGAGAAATTGCAAACCACACAGCTAGGTTACAAAATTTCAAAATAGAATCTGCAAACCACACCGCTATGAAGTACTAAGTAATTTAATTTACAGTTAACACAGTGCTTAACATTGGTGCTAGCTTTTTTTTCTGTTGTATTGGGTGTAGTAGTAGATTTGTATGTCCTACTTTACTTCCACAAGGAAATGGGCTGCACTAAAAGAGTTTCTGCCAATTTGCCATGGAACCTGATACTCCTGAATTGCTTAAGCAGACAGCCCGATTAACTGCAGCTCTTTGTTACTTATGCAGGGGAACTCTGCTGGAAAAGGGAAGAATTCTTTGACTATAAGTGAGGGTTGTTAAGAGAGGGGAACTGGCCAGGTTTTCAAGAGTAACCATGAAACACTTGATTACTGCCTTTGAGCCCATCTCCAAAAGTAAGCTAAGGGATTGTCATAATGGAAAAGACTTTTTTTTTTTTTTCTGAGCGAGTTACTTAGAAGTATCTGCATTCCCGTGTTAAGCCTACGGAAGGACAAGAGCCTTGTAACTAGGCCACTTGAGTGTTGCACTTTTCCAAGGATGCACAAAGAATTGTGGGATACCAGCATATAGAATAAAAAAAAAAAAAAGCATCATGATGCTGGACCCCATGTGGGTAGACTGTGGCATAATAAATTATGTACAGTGCTAAAGTGACATTTTCTATCATGATTTAATGATGTCTACAGTTTTAATTTGTTTATGGTGTGGTTCTCTCTTAAATCCCAAATACAGTGCCTTCCTGAACTTCAACCCCTGGAGGATAGTTTTAAAATTTGAGCTAGCATTGGTGATAGCAGCATTATTCCTTGACCTGACACCAGTGACCCTAGTTGGAATAGTGTCTTATGCTTGATTGGTTGGGTTTCATTGATCAACTACATGTTCTGCTCTATTACCAGCAGAATGTGCCAATGCACTTAACATGGATTTCACCGTGTCTTCTAAGTTTTAACCCTGTCCGTGACGAGCGTTTTCTAACTTTTAGGTCACCGACGAGCGTTTTCTAACTTTTAGGTCACCAGTGGAGCAAACAGTGTCTGTCTGAGGGTTAATTGCCCAACTTTTCTTTGTTTTTTTTTTTTTTGTTTGTTTTATTTTTGAGCTATGTGAAATACTTGCTGCATGGCTGAAGATCTTCTTAATCCCCTTATTTCTCCATTTCCAATCCCCTGGTGAAGTGCAAGCTTTGTATGTGGATTCAGAAAGATGATGTTCGTGTTTCAATGTTGCAGTCCTTACATTTGGGTTATCTGCTTGCAGTAGCCCTCAGTTGGCCTGATTAACAAAGTCTTGGGTCCTACGTCGGTTGCTGTCCCTTCTTCCATTAAGTCAGGTTGTCAGGGGGTATAAAACATGCAGCCGACGCTATTACATCAGTCTTTCTTGCCGTGTAGTGCCCGAAGCAGACGCAGTTCGCAAGTGCCGGTCGGCCGACGACTCTAATTTTCGTTTTTGAATTTCAGAACCGAAGTCTTCAACTAAAGACAAGTACCCTGGTGGGGAAATTTTTTTTTTTTTTCTTGCTCCTTACTGATGTCGGTAAAAGTTAATAGAGAGGTATTTGCTTTCCACAAGTAATGCAAAGATTTTCATTTGCACTGTATTCCTTGCCTAGGCCCAGACCACGACGTATGTTGCTGTTGGTTTTGTACTTTATTTAAACAGCACACTATCTGTCATCTGTATATTTTTGCTTCTAAATATTTTGGTTCTTGGTTTAATTATCCAGAAATGTTGGTTAGCCTTCCTACTACCGGGATTCCAAAAAAACGCAGAGATAAAGACAGGCCGCCGAGATCCAAAGCTGCCGACAACGTTTCTTCTAAGCCAGTCGCCAGTTCGCCGGTACTCAGTGAGGTGCTTTCGCAGCCCCTGATGCCCACTATTTCTGACTCGCAGGCCTCTACTGAGACTCATTTGAAGTCCAGTATGCCGCGAGATGCTTCAACTGTGGAACCTGCGGATGTCTCTACCTTGGATGGTTCCGGAGTTGCTGCGCAGGCACCGGCTTCTGAGGGTGTATTCAGGCCTAAGGACTTGCATATTAAACAGACGCCTCCTTCATTTAGGCCAAAATCTCAAACCATGCCTGAGAAACTGACGCCCAGGCCGCATGGTCAGGCCTCTATGCCTAAAAAAAACAAATAAGAATGGCTGAAGATCTTATAACTCTAATCAGGGGAAGCAAACCTCCCCCCTTCTACGAGACCTAGGAAGCTAACCCCCCCCCCTTCTAAGAGACCTAGGACTGAAGTTGTTTATGAATCTTTTGAACAGGATTCTGATTTTTCTGATTCTTCTGATGATCTGGATTTACCCTTATCTACTTATGAGGATTCTGATGCAGAGGACTTTATTCCCTCTGCTTCCCATTTCCACTGGGAAAGCCAGGATTTTTCTGATTCAAAAAAGAGGCTTGGGGATTTCTTACTCCTGCCTCAGCATAGGCCTTTAGCTATACCTCATGTACTAGACATTGTTGATGATGCTTTCTCAGAATCTAGTTTGACCCCTGATCCTTTGCCTCCTGCTCCCAGAAACAGATATTACAGAGTTCCTGATTCTCAAAAGTTCCTTTTTAAAAATCCTGTTGCAGATCCAGAGACTATTTCACAGGGACCCAATGGCATTAAGGCTTCTACTGCTAAAAATCCTACCCCCTCTGATAGAGACTCCAGGGCGCTGGATAGATGGGGTAAGAAAGTTTACGCTTCTGCAACCTTGGCCAATAAGGATTTAAACTGACAGTTTCATATGTTAAAGTATCAACAACATGTTATGGGATTGCTTAAACAGAAAATGATGTTAATTCCTGACTACGCTGAAAAATAAAGAATTACAGGATTTAATGCATTCTGCTGAACAAGTTGGAAAACATACTTTGCAATGTGGATTTGATTCATTAGAGGCCTCTTGCAGGGCTGCTGTTACTGGGTCTGTGCTCAGAAGGCATGCTTGGCTTAAGGAGAAATCTTTGCCTGATCATGTTAAAGCTAAATTGTTGGCTGCTCCCTTAAATCAGGACCGCCTGTTTGGCAACAAGGCTGAGGACGTTCTTAAAAAGTTGAAAGCTAAAGCTAAATCTATGCAGACTGTTAAAGATTTCTTAAGTTCAGCCTCCTAGATTTAGTAGGCACTGACCTTCTAAAAATTTGGTCCTTTTCAGCCCCCTCCAGGTCTTCTCAAGCTAAACCCAGACACAGCAGAAACCCCAGGTTTCAGACCCAAGGGACACACAAGACTAGGTAGTGGGGGGTTTCCGCACCCAAACCTGGGAGCAACAAGACCCCCCCCCCCCATGGAAAACCGTCTCAGTGACTTGTTTTTAAAACTTCCAAGCACTTCCCAACTGAATGCTCCTTTAGGTGGAAAGATTAGTCTGCAGGCCAAAAACTGGGAATTCATTGCCCAGGACAAATGGGTTTTAAATATAGTGTCCCAAGGATACAGATTTCATTTCCACACGTTACAACACCAAGCGGGTGGCCAGATCTACCCCCAAATCAGTGGGCAGAGGCCCAAAATCAGGTACTCTCTCTCTTAAACATGGGGGCTATTCAGTTAGTACCAGAAGAGGAAAAGGGACAAGGTTTCTATTTGAGACTTTTCCTGGTACCCAGAAAAGGCAATACATGGCATCCTATCCTAGACCTTTCTATTCTAAACACCTTTCTGGTGATTCCAAAAGTCAAAATGCTGACTCTCTTCACCAGCTGCTTCCTATGCTAGGCAAGGATGCATTGTTGGCAGCACTAGACTTAAAAGAAGCATACCTGTACATCCCTATCAGGGAGTCTTGCAGAAGATACATACGCTTCAAAGCAGGCTACATGCACTATCAGTTCTCTGCACTCCCCTTTGGCTTATCTACAGAGCCCAGGGTATTCACAAAGTGCCTAGCTCCAGTCATTGTATTTTGCAGACAAAGAAATATTCAGATATACCCATACCTGGATGATTGTCTAATTCAGGCAGAAAGCAAGGACATTCTTTTCAATCATCTGGCCTTTGTTCAAAGGGTACTGACTTGTCTGGGGTTCAGCATAAACGAAAAATCCCACCTGGCAGCCTGTCAACAAATTATATTCCTGGGAGCAAGCTTGAGGAGAACTTCCCAGATGGCTTTCTTCACGCCAGAGAAACGGATACATTTGACAAACAAGTGGCCACAAAAACGCAGCTATCTGCAAGGCAAATACTGCAAGCCTTTGGGTTCATGGCCTACTGCATTCTTCTAATTCCATATGCAAGGCTGCATGTGAGGAAACTACAATGGTATCCCAAAAGCCAATGGTGTCAACATTCACAGGATCCTGAAGCAAGGATTCTTATCATAGCTTGCCTGCGCTTGGAGTTCCTGTGGTGGGCAGAGGCCTGCCACCAAAACAGGGGACTACCATTCACATTATCCCCTGCCGCACAAATCTTGACAACAGATGCATCAGACTATGCATGGGGGGGGCTTACCTGGCAGGGAAGTGCATTCAGGGCAAATGGAACCCAAGTCAAATGCACGTGCACATAAATCAAAAGGGAATGTTAGCTGTACAGAATGCTCTGACGGCCTTCAAGGACCACATTCTTCCAGGACAACTAATGGTAAAGACGGACAACACCACTGTCATGTGGTATATAAACAAGCAGAGGGTTACACATTCTTGCCCCCTCTGCAGACTAGCCATGACATTGTGGAACACAGCCTTGAGCTACCAAGTGAATCTACAACCTCGATTCCTGCCAGGAAAACTAAGTACACAAGCAGATGGACAAAGCAGAAACCTCATGGACCCACACGAGTGGAAACTGTAACCAAGGATTTTCCACATGTTGACAAAAATGGGGGAGCCCAGATGTAGACCTGTTTGCGTCCCCCCAGAATCATTAACTGGACAAATTTTGCACAAGGATTCCCCACAAGCAAGCTTGGAAAGTGGATGCTCTGTTATTCAGCTGGAAAAACCTTTCAGTTTATGCCTTTCCTCCTCTGCCTCTACTCTCCAAGGTACTACTAAAGATCAAACAGGACAAACCAAGGACGATTTTAATTGCATCAGACTGGCCTTGCCAACACTGGTACCCACTCTTGCACAGTGTCACGCTTGGCTCCTTTGACACCTGCCTCCAACTCCTTCCCTGTTGTCTCAGCAAGAGAACCAGATTCTGCACCCTCAGCTGCAAACCCTGAACCTAGCAGCCTGGCTAGTTACCTAATCTCTCCTTTACCATCCCTCAGTAAATCAGTGATGGATATTTTAGAGGCAAGGAGGCCTAGTACTAGAAAATCCTATGCTGCAAAATGGAAGATTCTGTGCTTGGAAGCAATCTCAAGGAATGAACGCAGCAGTGCCAATTTACCTTAGATTCTACAATACTTGGATGAAGTGGTTCATAAGGGTTTCTTTTTCTCCATCAAAATTCATGCCTTAGCCATTTCAGCTCATTATAGCACAGAGCCTCCCCTCTTCTCTCACCCACTGCTCAAGCAGTTCCTCAGAGGGGCGAAACATTTAAGGCCACTCAGGAGAGCTCCAACTCCAGCTTGGGATTTTAACTTTGTCTTGGAGAAACTCACTCTTCCTCCTTTCGAGTCAGCCGCTACTGCAGATTTAAAATTTCTTTCCTGGAAAACGGCTTTCCTTTTAGCAATCACTTCTGCAAGAAGGGTATCTGAATTACAGGCCCTTATGGCAGTGGAACCTTTCATCATCTTTCATGCGGACAGGGTGTCCCTCAGAACCAATCCTTCCTTCATGCCCAAGGTGTGGTATCCACTGTGGCTCTTAATCAGTCCATTCATTTGCCTACCTTCTTTCCTCACCCATAGAACAAAGGGGAATATATACTGCACTCTTTTTTTTTTTTAAGATATGCACAGACCGCTTGGGTTCTACTTGGACAGGACTAAACTTCAAAGGAAATCTACAACTGCTGGTGGCATTTGCTGCAGTGACAGGGGAAAGCTATTTTGAAACAAACCATTTCAAAATGGATAGGCCACTGCATTCATTTCTGCTATAGGCACCATGGAAAACCTATCCCACAGGGCATCAGACCCCATTCAACCAGGGCTGCATCTGCCTCTACAGCCTTTCGCAGGGGCGTCCCTACTAGGGACATCTAGAAGCTGCTACCTGGAATTCTGTACATACTTTCACCAAGCATTATCATTTGCCAATTTTCTCTAAATCCAGAGCTGGTTTTGCCACTGCAGTCTTGCAGGGCCTTATAGCTAGTCCTAATTCTATTTAAATTCCTCCTCCCAGCCTTAGCTTTGGGAATCTACCCAAATGTAATGACTGCAGCAGTGAAACACGAAGAACATAGTACAGTTGTGTACACTTGCCATAAATGTAGATGTTCAAGTGTATTCACTGTTGCAGTCCTGGTTACCCTCCTTTTGTTCCTTTGGCTATACATCTACTCTCACTTACTATGCTCTAAAAGCTTTTTGGTGTATTTCCGTTTCTGTTGAAGGTATATCTTTGTATTTTTAGATTTAATTGCTCCCCGTTAGGTTGGCACCTGACATCTGGGGCAAGAAAAACTGATATAATGGCGTCGGCGGCATGTTTTATTCCCCTGACATCATGGAAGAAGGGACAGCAACTGACGCAGGACCCAAGACTTTGTTAATCAGGCCGACTGAGGGCTACTGCAAGCATAACCCAAATGTAATGACTGCAACAGTGAATACACTCTAACATCTACATTTATGGTAAGTGTACACAACTGTACTTTGTGACCTCGGCTCTGGGCCCCTTCTCTGCTCCAACCATTCCTTTGTTGCCGGTTTCTAGAGTGGAATCATCGGTGCCGTTGTGTGATGTACCACGGGCCCAGTACTAGTCTGTGGACCTGTTTGCCAGACAAGCCTGCAGCCCCTTTTTGGACTGGCCTGATTCCCTCTCAGGGGCATCTGTAAGATCCACCAGGAGCCTTTCAGAATTGGATGTGGTATGCCTTTTTGTCCAGTTGCTGACCACCAGGGGAATTTCAAATTTGCCTAGACCTCATCCTACTCCAGGCTTTGGGTCTCTTACACTGGCGACCCCTACAATACTATCCTCCCTTGGATCCCTTGGCTCATATCAGACGTTTTCAAGAGGACCCCCTTCTTCGGCACCGACGTCGACAGTGTTCAAGGCCCCGAGGCCCCTTTGGGTGTCTGTTTCATCGGAACCCACCCTTCCTCAATCTCATGCTTGGGGGGGGGGGGTGGAACCTCTGGTTCCGGTCTTTGTTCCAACTGTGTTGTCGGTCCCAGTTTCGGGTCCGAGGGTAACAACCGCCCTGAATTTGCTTGAGGCTCTGTCCCCGGGGGTGGACAGTGTGGAGCGGGGTGTGACTCCGGTTCCGATTTTGTCTTCGGTTCTGGGCTCCCACTCCTCTTCGGGTGGGCCCGCTTTCCGGGTGATAGCGCGGGTGCTTGCTCTAGCAATCCTCCAACTTCGGTCATCCTTCCAGTTCCTGCTGAGCTGCAGCTGTCAAAGGCCACCCCCCCCAGGACTCCAAGAGCACAAGGCCCAGGAAACCCCTGTCCAGGGTATTTCCCTTTCTGAATCTTCTTTGGATGCTCCCACTGAAGAACCCCCCTCGGAGACGGGTGTGTAAGAGGAAACACATGTACTCCTCAGAGGAGTCCCTCACGGAAGATGTGGACTGCGATGATGGGCAAGGATCCCCACGGTCACTCCCCGACCGTCTCCTTTGGAGACGTCCAGGAAATCTTGAAACAGAGGGGTGACTGGAAGCCCTCCAATCCTTACTCTGAGGAATCCGTATTCTTGCACGCCTTTCGCTGTCAGCCCTCTACTTCTTGGGTGACCCCCCCCAGCTGATGAGTTGGTTAAGCTCATCGTGCAGTGGGCGTGGAAGAATTTGGGCACCGTTGAGGCCATCCCCAGATCATCAGACAAGGTGCTCGCCCCTCCAGAGGATCAACCCCATTGGTCTAGAGGTTTGCCATTGGACGCTGTGGTGGTGGCGGCAGCCACGAAAAAGGACCTTGTGGAAGAGTCCTGCTGTCCTCCCACCCAACAGAGTCCTGGGCAGTGGACAGGTTAGGGAAGTGAGTTTTTGCATCAGCGACCTTTGCAGTCAGGTCTCTGAACTTTTTGGCACATTTTATGAGGCTCTAGAGAGATCTCATTTCCGAACGCTCTGGGACCCTCACGGGCCAAGTTTCAAATGGACCACGTGATAAAGTTGCTTCCCAACTTGCCACCGTAGAGTCAATATCCAATTCGTCCATGAGGTTGTTGTCCCATGCAACCGAAGGAGTGGCTAGAGCTGCAGGCTCAGGCCTAGTCATGAGACTCCATCCCTGGATGCACATTTGTGACCTTGCGGACTCCAAGTCTTCCTTTTTAAATGCCCCTATCTAACCATCAGCTGTTTTCAGTGCGAAGGTCAAGGATACATTAGCCAGGTGCAAGCAAGATGGGAAGACCTTGTCTGCTGTGGGCCTATGCTTTTCCAAACCTCAGCATTCCTTCTCCAGGAACCAGAGGAGTGAGATGATGTGTCACAAGAATTCTCAAGGCCCTTTCCGTGACACAAGTGGTGAGGACTCCCCCAGAGGCAGAGGGGATTCCAATAATGGAACATGCCCCTTTCGGGACAGAGGGGGTCCCCGGAACCAGGGCTCCTCCTTCTCTGGTAGACCGTATCAGTGCTCTTGAAGCGCTGCCCGATTGCTTTCCTCTGGAAGCAGTCTGGGCGCATTTTTTGTCTCTGCACCAAGCTGCCTGACACTCTTACAAACCATCAGTGGGTGCAGAGAATCATTGCCAGAGGCTACCACATTCCCCTAATATCTTATCCAAGACCTCCGAAATCCCTTCTCGATGTTCTACCCAGTCAAAGGGAGGAGGCAGCTTCAGAAATACGAAAGCTGTCAAAAACGAGCCATCCAACTGATCCCGCCAAACAAGTGCGGATCAGGGTTCTACTCAAGATTCTTTTTGGTGCCAAAGATGACAGGGGACTGGAGGCCCATTCTGGATCTCAGCCAACTAAACAAATCGGTAGTTCAGGCCAAGTTCCGCATGGTCACGATTCAATCCATCCTTCCCTTTCTGCAGGAGGGTGTGTTGATGTGCTCATTAGATCTCTGGGATGCGTATTACCATATCAAGATGGACAAGCACTCCAGGAGCCTCCTTTGCTTCCAGTTGGTAGCCAATCACTACCAATTCAGAGCCCTGCCTTTCGGTCTCTCAACGGCCCCCAGAGTGTTCACGAAATGCCTAGCAGTGGTAACAGCTCATCTGAGACTGCAGGGATTCCAGGTGTTTCTGTATCTAGACTATTGGCTCCTCTTTGCCCCCACAAAGCGTCTATTGGTCAAGGCCCTCCACTACACCCTAGTTCTAGCAGAGTTGCTGGGTATTACCATACACTGGGAGAAATCCAACCTTCAGCCCTCACAACAATTGGAATTTATAGGGGCAGTATTCAACACCCAGTCAAGTCTGATCTCTCTTCCTCTTCACAGGCTTCAGAGATAAAGGACACAAGTTCAAGTGATACTCTGTGTAAGAAAGATGTCTGCAAGGGAAGTTCTCCAGGCTCTGGGGTCTATGGCTGCAGCCACCCCTATTGTTCCCCTAGCCAGATTGCACATGAGATTACTACAATGGCTCAGTCAGACCCAGTGGATACCCAATCTTCACCCCCTGAGCTCACAGATTCTCATCACCAACACTTGCAAACAAGATAATCCCCTGGTGGATGAGTACAGGCGAAAATCTTTGTTGCCCCTTCCAGGCTTCCCAGCCCAGCACCATGGTGACCACGGACGCTTCCCTGATGGGGTGGGGGGCCACTTCCAGGGAAAGTCAGTCCAAGGCACGTGGTCCAATGTAGAGGTCAACTTGCATATCCATGTCCTGGAGTTAAGGGTGGTGCTATTGGCATTGCAAGCTTTCCATCTGCTCCTTCTGTCTGGAACGATTGTCCAGTCGGACAACATGTCCGTCATTGGGTACATAGACATGGAGGGACCAAATCCTACCCCTTATGTCACGAAGCCATGAGAATCTGGCAGTGAGTGATGGCTTCCAACTGCTTTCTGTTCACAATGCATATCCCGGGGAGATCCAACGTGATTGCGGACAGGCTAAGCAGATGCATACTCTGTCCTCGCAAGTGGTCTCTGTCAGTGTGTGGCGGTGGAAATTTTCAACCATTGGGGCCAGCCATGCTGTGACCTTTTTGCCTCTCCCTCAAACACAAAATGAAGCAGTTACTTTGCCCTCTTTCCCCCTCATGGGGAG
The DNA here is from genome assembly GCF_019279795.1 of Protopterus annectens. Classification (NCBI taxonomy): domain Eukaryota; kingdom Metazoa; phylum Chordata; order Ceratodontiformes; family Protopteridae; genus Protopterus; species Protopterus annectens. The sequence goes on from NC_056732.1 coordinate 147,730,301, forward strand.
TCACCGAGAGAAGCTTTGATTCATGATTGGCCCACAGGTCTCCTTTATGCTTATCCTCAGATTCCTCTGATTCCCCTTGTTCTAAGGAAAGCTATTTGGTTGAGAAGCAAAAAGGGATCCTCATTTCCCCGTTCTGGCCTTGTCAAGTATGGTTTCCCTTCCTTCGACCTCATCTGTTACAACCTCCTTGAATCCTAGACACTAGTCAGGACCTCGTATCTCCCCCACAAGGGCTGACTCCCCCAAATCTGTCCACTCTCAAGCTGATGGTTTGGTTTCTCCACTTCCGTTAGTTGCCAAGCAGGAAACCCTCTCTTCACCCGTCCTTGATATTATCTTGGCCTCTCATAAACCATCCACCAGGAAACTTTACAGGGACAAATGGAAAATATTCTCTATTTGGTCACATAATCAGAAGCTAGATCCATTCTCAGCCCCCGTAGCCGCTATTCTATATTATCTGGCTGAACTGTTCGTCAATGGGGTGTCGGCTTCCACCGTTCGAGTCCATCTAGCACCGGTTTCCAACTTCCTTAATGTTTCAGATGGAGTCCCACTTATTTCCTCTCGCCTTTGCAAGACTTTGCTCAAGGGTATTTTCAACAGCAGGCCTCCCATCAGGCAGCCGGTGGAGGCATGCAATCTCTCCTGGGTTCTGCAGTCTCTTTCTCTGCCCCCTTTTGAGCCTGCTGCGACACGTGATCTAAAATGCCCGTCATGGAAATCCTTATTTCTGGTGGCTGTCACCTCAGCCAGACTAATTTCTGAATTGCAAGCATTATGTATCAAGAGCCCTTATCTGATCTTTAATAAGGACAGAGTATCAGTTTGTACTAACCCATCCTTTCTGCCCAAAGTGTTTTGTTTTCTGACTTTGTGATTAACCAGTCCATTGAGCTCCCTGTATTCTTGCCCAATTATTCAAATAAGGGAGAATACTGCCTACATTCCGTGGATGTTCGTGGACAATTACATTTCTATCTGGACAGAATTAAATCCTTTCGCAAGTTGGACCAGCTTTTCATTTCCTTTGTGGGTCCTAGAATGGGAGGTGCAGTATCGAAAGTTACTTTGTCTAAATGGCTCGGAGATTGCACTGCCTTCTCATATTCGCTTACGGATGGATTTAAGCCTGGCCAAATCAAAGCTCACTCAATTAGGGCTATAGCAGCATCGGTTCCCTTCCACTCTAGGGCCTCCATGGATGACATTTGTACAGCTGCCATTTGGGCTAAGGCCCCATACCTTTATCAAGCATTACAAATTGGATCTGATCTGCAGGGGAAGAGCGGCCTTTGGTTCAATCGTTCTCAGGAATGTTCTTCCACAAGGGCCACCCAGGATGATGTTCTTCGTCTTCCCTTGCTGCAGTCCTGACAATTGGGTATAGTCCGCGTCCCAGTCGGCCCGAATACCAGAGTATAAGGCTGACGCGGGTCATGGCGCCTTAGACTGACGCCAGTACGCCAGGGTACTAATGCGCATGACCGACGCCATTTCCTCAGTCTTTTTTGCCGCATGGTCCGATGCAGAAGCAATTTTGCGAGTGCAGGTTGGCGTTCTGAGATTTTCCGAAACCGGAGTTTCAGTCTGAGTACAGAGTTGGCTAAGTAACTCCCGCTGGGGAACATTTTGGTTTTTTCTTGCCTCAGTCTATTACCGGATGTCAGAAAAAGTGAATAACTGTATTTCTTGTGGGAAGCAGATACCGCATAGGGATTATCATACATTGTGTATACCTTGTTTAGGGCCTGAACACGACGTTGTTGGTTGCCGCCTTGTGCTAGATTTAATAAGCGCACTATTAAGAGGAGGCTTGATTGTGCTAGGTTAGTGTTTGGGAAGCGCTGTAATTATACTATGCCGCCGGATGCTCACGCCTGCTTCTAAGAAGCGCAAGGACAAAACAGTGAAGTCTAGGGTGAGGAACCGCAGTCCCGGACGTCGGTCCTGTAGAAGGCTCAGGGGAGCCAGAGGTTTTGCCAGGAGTCTCTATGGAGTCTCAGGCAGATACTTTACTGTTACAGGATGTGCCCTCTCAGGAAGTAGGCCAGGCTGAGGGGGCTTCTCAGGTAACTGTTCTTCCCTCTCTTCCCAAGGTAGTTAGGGCCTCTCCTTCTGTTTCCAGAGCTTCTATTTAGAGGAAGGCCAAGTTCAGCTTCTGTAGGGGCTTCTCCTAGCATTTCGGGCTCTGTGCCTAAGAAACATATGCTTAAAATGGCTGAAGATTTGATTACTCTGATTAGAGGTTCTATGCCCCCACCTGATAAGAGGCCTAGGGTGGAACAGGAGTTTGATAGTTTTGAACAGTGTTCACAGGCTTCAGAGTCTTCTGTGGAAGACTTGCAAGAGTTTCCTGCTTATTCTGATTCTGATGTGGATGATTCCACTCCTTCAGCTTCTCCTCCTGAGGATTTTTCATTTTCAGAGACTCTTCACTCCATGAGGGAGCACTTTAAATGGGAAGGCCAAGATTACTCTGACTCCAGAAAAGGCTTAGGGAATTCTTGTTTTTGCCTCAGCATAGGCCCTTAGCTATTCCTCCTGTGTTGAATGTGGTGGAGGATGTTTTTGCAGAGGCTTCTCTGAACCCTGATTCCTTGCCTCCTGCTCCTGTTAAGCCTGATAGGTATTATAGGGTGCCCAAGCTCATAAGTATTTGTTTAAGAGTCCCAGGGCGGACCCAGAAACTGTTTCTCAGGGGCCTAAAGGTGTTAAAGCTTCTGTTGTTAAAAATCCTGTCCCATCTGATAAAGAGGCAAGGGCTGTGGATAGGTGTGGTAAGAAAGTATATACTTCTTCCACTCTAGCCATGAGGGTTGAATTGTCAATTTCATATGCTGAAATATCAGAATTATCTCCTTTCACAATTGAAATCTAAGGTGGATGCTTTGGAAGGTATTGAGTGTAAAGAATTGCTGGATTTGGTTCATGCGTCTGTACAAGTTGGTAAGTATTCTTTGCAGTGTGGTTTTTTGTTTGGCCCCCTTAGGGGGGTGATAGTTTTGTTTTTCCCCGGGTTAAATAGTTTGCTCTTTAAAAATTTTGGATTCCTTTCTCATTTTGGGTTTAGTGTAAGGTTTTGAAAAAGGGGCAAAGTGTTATGGTTTAAAAATTTTTATACCCCAATTTTTTGGCCCCTTAAGGGGGGGGTACCTGTTATGAT